>NC_057798.1:545713376-545722820 GCF_018294505.1 Triticum aestivum
AGGGCCGGCTGTGGGCTCGGCGGGCCGGGGCGGCGCGCGGTGGCCGGGTGCCACGTGTCGCGCCCTGGTTCACCGGGCGACGGCGGTGCGGATGTGTCCGGCGCAGTCTGGACGTGTCCGGCGGCGGGGAGAGGAGCGGGGCTAGGGTTTGGGTGGAATGACCCGAAATTTCGGGAGGAGGGGTGTTTTTATAGGTAGAGGGAGCTAGAAGGCTCCAAATGGAGTGTAGTTTTCGCCCACACGATCGTGATCCAACGACGGAGAGCATGGAAGTGACTTAGATGGGTTATTGGGCTGTTTTGGAGGGGTGTTGGGCTGCAACCCAAAAGAGGCCTTTGCGGTTATGCGGTTAACCGTTGGAGTATCAAACGAGCTCCAAATGGCTCGAAACTTGACAGGTGGTCTACCGGTGGTGTACCAAGGCCACTTGGCAAGGCTCGGTCCATTCCGAGAACGTTTAACACCCGCACACGAAAAGAGGCCAGAGGGGTGCGCCAGTGCACGTGGGAGTGTCGGATTGCAAAACGGACAACGGGGAAAATGCTCGGATGCATGAGATGAACACGTATGCAAATGAGATGCACATGACGACATGATATGAGATGCATGACATGAACAAAATGCAAAACGAAAAACAAAACCCAACCACGGAGGGATTATCATAGCACATGGCCGAAAATGGCAAGAGTTGGAGTTACAAAGAAGGAAAATTACATCCGGGGTGTTACAACACTCCACCACTACAAGAGGATCTCGTCCCGAGATCTAGGACTGAAAGAACTCCGGATATTCGGAACGGAGGTGATCCTCGCGCTCCCAAGTGGCTTCTCGGTCGGAATGGTGTGACCACTTCACTTTCAAGAATTTGATTGACTTGTTGCGAGTCTTGCGCTCGGTTTCTTCAAGAATAGCAACGGGGTGCTCATGATAGGACAGATCTTCTTGGAGATCAATTTCTTCAAAGTTGATAGTGCACTCAGGAGTCTTGAAACACTTGCGAAGCTGTGACACATGAAGCACATCGTGCACGTTTGCAAAGTTGGATGGAAGCTCGAGTTGATAGGCGAGATCGCCTCTTTTGCCACTGATCTTGAAAGGACCCACGTATCTAGGGGCAAGCTTCCCTTTGATACCAATGCGACGAGTGCCTTTCATTGGAGAGACGCGGAGGTAGACATGGTCTCCGATTTCAAAAGCCAAGTCACGGTGCTTGCTATCATAGTAACTCTTCTGGCGCGATTGCGCGGCTTTGAGATTCTCACGAATGACTTTGCACATTTCTTTGGCTTCTGTGATCAAGTCGTTGCCTAGAAGTTGGCGTTCACCTGTCTCGGACCAACTGAGAGGAGTACGGCACTTTCTGCCATAGAGAATTTCGAATGGGGCCTTGCCCGAACTCGCTTGGAAGCTGTTGTTGTAGGAGAACTTGGCATATGGAAGATAATCTTCCCACTTCATGCCAAAGGAAATGACACAAGCTCTGAGCATATCTTCAAGGATTTGGTTGACTCGCTCGACTTGGCCACTTGTTTGAGGATGGAAAGTTGTGCTGAAACGAATGTTGGTGCCCATGGCCTTCTGAAAGGAATCCCAAAACTTAGAAGTGAAGATGCTTCCACGGTCTGAAGAGATCAATTGTGGAATTCCGTGCAAGCAGACAATTCTGGAGGTGTATAGCTCTGCCAGCTGAGCTGCTGTGATAGATTCTTTGATAGGAAGAAAATGAGCCACTTTAGTAAGCTTGTCGATGACAACGAAGATAGCATCATTTCCACGCTTGGACTTAGGAAAACCAGTCACGAAGTCCATCTCGATATGATCAAACTTCCATTCTGGAATAGCAAGAGGTTGAAGGAGACCAGCTGGTCTTTGGTGTTCTGCTTTCACCCTTCTATAGACATCACATTCATTCATGAATTGAGCAATTTCTCGCTTCATTCGAGTCCACAAATACGACTGCTTGAGGTCATGGTACATCTTCGTACTTCTAGGATGAATGGATAGGAGGGAATTGTGTGCCTCATTCATGATGACTTTTCTCAGATCACCTTTAGGAACCACAATTCGATCCTCGAAGAAAAGAGTATCTTTGTCATCCAAGCGATAGCACTTGTACTTGGAAATGCCCTTGCCGATACCACATTTCACCTTCTTCACCATGGTATCCAGGAGTTGTGCCTCACGAATTTGATCTTCCAAAGTAGGAGAGACTATGAGGTTGGCAAGAAAGCCTTGAGGAACAACTTGAAGATTCAGCTTGCGGAAAGCTTCACAAAGATCCGGTTGAAATGGCTTGAGAATTAGACTGTTGCAATAAGCCTTTCCGCTCAGAGGATCTGCAATCACATTCGCCTTGCCAAGAGTATATTCAATACTTGGATTGTACTCTTGAATCATTTCGACCCGTCGAGTTTGTCTAAGGTTGAGGTTGGGTTGAGTGAAGTTATACTTGAGGCTCTTGTGATCGGTGAAAATGTCCACTTGCCTTCCCAATAAGAGATGTCTCCATGTTATGAATGCATGGACAACTGCTGCCAACTCAAGATCGTGAGTGGGGTAGTTCTTTTCATTGGGCTTCAACTGACGAGAGGTATAGGCCACCACTTTCTTCTCTTGCATTAACACAGCACCGAGACCTTGAAGAGAAGTATCGCAGAACACTTCGAATGGCTTGGATTCATCGGGAGGAGTCAAGACAGGAGCTGTGACTAGCTTCTCTTTGAGGGTGTTGAAAGCGACATCACACTCAGGCGTCCAGACATACTTGACATGCTTTTGGAGGAGGTTGGAAAGAGGCTTTGCAATCTTAGAGAAGTTCTCAACGAATCTTCGGCAATAGCTTGCAAGACCAAGAAAACTACGGAGCTGTTTGACATTCTGAGGAGGTTCCCAATTCACAACAGCAGACACCTTCGCCGGATTAACAGCAATTCCCTTGGCGGAGATGATGTGACCAAGGTAAAGAACTTCATCAAGCCAGAACTCACATTTGGAAAACTTCGCATAGAATTGATGCTCTCTGAGCTTGTCGAGCACCAATCGCAAATGTTTGGCGTGATCCGACTTATTCTTGGAGAAGACCAAAATATCATCGAGATACACCAAGACGAATTCATTGGTGTAGGGGTTGAAGATAAAGTTCATCATTCGAGAGAATGTTGGAGGAGCATTGACAAGGCCGAAAGACATGACGGTATATTCATAAGAACCACAGCTTGTTCTGAATGCTGTCTTGGGGATATCTTGTTCACGAATGCGAATCTGATATTAACCCATACGATGGTCAAGCTTGGAGAATACTTTAGCACCTTTAAGTTGCTCGAAAAGCTCATTGATGTTGGGAAGTGGATACTTGTTCTTGATTGTCTTCTTGTTCAATGGATGGTAATCAACGCAAAGTCGGTCCGTGCCATCCTTCTTCTGGACAAAAAGAACTCCACAACCCCATGGAGATGAACTCGGTCTGATCAAACCCAGACGCTCTTGCTCATCGAGCTGTTTCTTCAATTCCTTCAGCTCCTTGGGTCCAAGCTTGTAAGGACGCTTGCAAACGGGTTCAGTTACAGGCTCAAGATCGATAACGAACTCAACTGGCCGATGAGGAGGCATACCCGGAAGCTCTTCTAGAAAGACATCTTGGTACTCACAAACGACTGGAATCTGAGAGATAGCATCCAACTCGCCCTTCTCATTGAGAGAAAACAACCGAATGGTTTCATCACGAGCGGCATAGATGATAACATCCTCAGAAGGGTGTGTCAATTGAATTTCCCTGGCGGCACAATCAAGCTGAGCCTTGTGCTTAGAAAGCCAGTCCATCCCAAGAATTAGATCAATATCAGAGTCGCCAAGAACAACTGGAGAAGACAGAAATCTATAGTCGCCCATCTTGATAGAGACATCCCGAACCATGGAGCTAGTGTTCATGAATTTACCTGGAGAGACAACTGATAACTGTCTAGGCAAATCTTGAAAAACCATCTCATGTTTAGATGTAAAAGATCCTGAGATGAAACTATGCGATGCACCAGTATCAAATAAGACTTTTGCAGGAATATCATTAACTGAGAGATTACCCATTATCACATCTGAAGAATCCTCCGCTTGCGCTGCATTCATCATGTTCACCTTTGCAGACTTTGGATTATGCTTGACCACTGCATTGCTTGAAGATCTCACAGGAGGAGGAGGAGGAAGGCGCCTTTGATTGAAGCATTTGTTCGCATAGTGACCTTTCTGCTAGCACTTGTTGCAAGTCACTTCTGAGAGCGGACGGTGATAAGGGGCATTTTACCTTGGAGCTTGAGGCTGAGACTTGTTCTGATAGCCTGGGTTGGGTGGGTTGGAAGATCCACGACCACCTGAGTTCTTCTGCTGGTAAGGCTAACGAAATGGAGGAGGATGAAGGTAGAACTTTTGCTGCTTAGCTGCCACTTGAGAGGAAGAAGAAGACTGAACTGCATCCCTGATTCTCTTCTTAGAAGCCTCACACTTGAGCTGAGCACCTTCTTGCTTGAGGGCCATATTGTAGAATTGATCAAACTGAGTAGGCTCAACAAGAACGAGAGCTAACTGCAGATCCTCTCTAAGGCCACCTCTGAATTGATAGATCATACTCTTTTCATCAGGAACGTCTTGTTTAGCGAAGCGATCAAGTTTCTGAAACTGCTTGTTGTATTCATACACTGACATGTTGCCTTGCTTGAGATTGCGGAACTCCTCACGCTTACTCTCAACAACATTGGTAGGAATGTGGTGAGCTTTAAAGTCCCGACAGAAATCAGTCCAGGTAATCACTCGACCTCCTCTGGAATCCTTGTATTGTTGGAACCAATCAGCTGCTTGGTCCTTGAGCTGAAAAGAAGCGAACTTGACGTAGTCCTCAGGCCTGACATTGCTGCATTCAAAATGCTTGTTGATATCCACGAGCCAATCGTCGGCGTCTGTGGCCTCGGCATAGTAGCTGAAAGACTTCGACTGATTTGCAAGGAATTGGTTGAGGGTAGGAAACTGAGGCTGATGATTGAACTGCCCTTGACCTTGATTCCCTTGGTTGCCTTGGCCTTGGTTGCGCTCTTGCATTAGCTGAATCAACAACTAAGGTTGGCATTTGTGGTTGCCATCAAAGCTTGCCATGCCTCCGGAGGCGGAGGTGGAGGTGGAGGGTTCGCCTGACTCCCATCACTGCGTTACGGATTCTGACGCATTGGCGGAGCCATCCTGAAGAGGGTGACATCCGTTAGCATCTTGATAGACAGATAGACAAGTTGAATAACCGGATAGAAATTGCAACATATAGTCTTCACAATAAACATTCGAACAAGGATGAACGAATGAATTCCCAAAGCTAACATCACACATCCATTAAGGTGAGAAGCCACTTGATAAGAGATTGATGAATGAAATAAACAAGGTACAACTGGAACAAATAAGTGGTAAGGATTACCCAATCACAAACCAAATATCTGTGGGAAGAAGTGCTAGAGCTACTTGAATCCCACCTATAAACTCCCGAAACTTTCCGGTTATGCAATCAGGTGTTGGGGATACAGGGGAAGCAATATATCTCACCCAAACTAACAATCCCTACATCCAGCTGTATCCATCCGTCAACACATAACCAAGAAATCTTCGGAAATCGTGTACCTCAACCTTCGAAAAGCATCCGTTATACGAGTCATGGAAATACTCCCGAACTCCCCAGTACTGGGTGACGTCGAGGTTATCTCACCAACAACTGCATAAAAGAGATTTTCGATGTCGGCAAAACTCCGGTATTCCAGAACTGCAACGATAAAATTGTGACGACAACACCTCGGAGCTCAACTCCCCGGGACACTGCCACAACCCCTAAATGTCAGGAGGCACCAAGAACAATGTTCTCGTCACAAAACCATCGGAACGATTCCAAGATACCCGCGTGATCCTAAAAAAAATTTAGTGAAATTTGAGGAGAGGAAAGTCAAAACATCTACGTCAGGAGACCTCACTAGAGCGACAAAGGGACTGAGGAGTAAAAAGAATCCTACTCTCTGATATATATAATCCTAAGACTCAAAACATTTTTATTCTAGACTCGACAATGCCAGCAAACAATCAAGCAGGGGCTCCTAAGTCGGGGATGGCTCTGATTAGCAACTTGTAACGCCCAGGATGCGGCTATATCTCCCACGTGTCGAAGCACGACTTAGAGGCATAACCGCATGGTGGTTTTGTCACAAGAAGGGTCATCTTCACACATCCCATCTAATGAACAAGAATGGGATAAAGAGAGTTGGCTTACAATCGCCACTTCACACAATACATGAATAAGTTCATACATCATCCAAAATACACTCATAGACTGGCTACGGTCAAATCCAAATAAAAGAAGACAACCCCAAATGCTAGATCCCCGATCGTCCCGACTGGGCTCCGCTACTGATCATCTGGAAACGATACATAGTAACGACCAAGGGCCTCATCAAACTCCCACTTCAGCTCAGTTGCGCCATCTGCGCTGGTATCCTCGGCACCTGCATCTGTTTTGGTAGAATCTGTGAGCCATGGGGACTCAGCAATCTCACACCTGCGAGATCAAGACTATTTAAGCTCATAGGTAGGAAAAGGGGTAATATGGTGGAGCTGCAGCAAGCACTAAGCATATATGGTGGCTAACATACGCAAGTGAGAGCGAGAAGAGGAGCAACGCATCAGTCGAGAAGCTAGAAGCGATCAAGAAGTGATCCTGAAACTACTTACATCAAGCATAACTCAAACCGTGTTCACTTCCCGGACTTCGCCGAGAAGAGACCATCACCGCTACACACACGGTTGATGCATTTTAATGAAGTCAAGTGTCAAGTTATCTACAACCGGACATTAACAAATTCCCATCTGCCTCATAACCGCAGGCACGGCTTTCGAAAGATAAAATACCCTGCAGGGGTGTCCCAACTTAGCCCATCATAAGCTCTCACGGTCAACGAAGGATAAACCTTCTCCCAGGAAGACCCGATCAGTCTCGGAATCCCGGTTCGCAAGACATTTCGACAATGGTAAAACAAGACCAGCAAAGCCGTCTGAAGTGCCGACAAATCCCGATAGGAGCTGCACGTATCTCGTTCTCAGGGCACACCGGATGAGCCAGACGTCGGGTTGGCATAAACCCTGGTTGCCCAGGGGGGCGCCGGACATCGCTCAGGCTGGACCAACACTCGAAGGAGCACTGGCCTGGGGGGGTAAATAAAGATGACCCTCGGGCTCGCGAAAACCCAAGGGAAAAAGGCTTAGGTGGCAAATGGTAAAACCAAGTTTGGGCCTTGCTGGAGGAGTTTTATTCAAAGCGAACTGTCAAGGGGGTCCCATAAATCACCCAACCGCGTAAGGAATGCAAAATCAAGGAACATAACACCGGTATGACGGAAACTAGGGCGGCAAGAGTGGAACAAGACACCAGGCATAAGGCCGAGCCTTCCACCCTTTACCAAGTATATAAGGTGCATTAATTAAACAGGAGATATTGTGATATCCCAAAGTATCCATGTTCCAACAAGGAACAAGCTTCATCTTCACCTGCAACTAGCAATGCTATAAGAGGGGCTGAGCAAAAAGCGGTGACATAGCCAAACAATGGTTTGCTAGGACAGGATGGTTAGAGGTTTGACATGGCAATAGGGAGGCATGATAAACATGGCAGATAGAGCTAACATAACGATAGAGCGAGCAACTAGCAAAGCAAAGATAGAAGTGATATCGAAGGTATGGTCATCTTGCCTGCAAAGTTCTCAAAGTTGTCGAAGGCTTGATCCTCGTAAGCGTTGTCAACAGGTTCCTCGTTCACGTACTCATCTCCCGGCTCTACCCAAAGCAAGAACACAAGCAATGGAACCACAATCAAACATGGAGCAATGCACAAGCAACATGATGCAATACATGACATGATATGCGAGATGTGATATGCAATGCATATGCGTGCTCCGAAAGGAAAATGGTGAACAAGGCATCAACTTGGCAAACCAAGTATACCTCTGTAAAGATGAGATGATTTCGGTTGAAATCGATATAAAGATCACCGCAATCAGATGCACGGTTTGCAAATGGCAAGCAAAACATGACACAAATCTGTGATTAACAGCACGATGCTACTTTGCATGCAACAAGAAACTATGCTACAGCACCCCAACATAAAAAGAAAGCATATGGCAGTGATCTATAGGAGATGCTTAAGAAAAGAGGAACACTGACCTACGGCTAAATCACACCATAACAGGTTCAAACAAGCATGGGAAAAGTGCAAAAAATATCAGGTTGAACATGGCATAAACAGCATCAGGAAGCAATGTTCAGAGCAAGTTATCAACATGCTACAGGAACTTATAATAGCAAAATAAGGCATGGCATGATTCTACTCAAAGCATAGAACAAAAGTCCCTTACTGACCATGAGCCAAAAAGGATCAGAAGAAATGATAGCACCCATGTAAACATAGCAAGTTGCGTTAACAGATTCAGCAAACTAGGCATGGCATTGACAGAATTATGAAGGCATCTTCGCGAGCTCGATGCACTGATTACAGAGCATATCATGATAAACTAAGCATACATCTATCAAGAAGACATGGCATAGAAGCTATACATGGCAAGAACAACATCATAGCATACACGGATGAACTATAACAACCTTGGCAAAATTGAATAACATGTAAACAATCTGCCAGGAAACATTTTGTAGCAAAAGTAGAGCATGAAAATGACATGCTAGACTACTCCATAATTTCAAACAGGGGGCATGAATGGATAGAGCATAACCATATGTTCGAAACATCCTTACTGAAGTATCTCAAAATATGCATGGATCTCTCTGTAGCATCAAGTTTACATGGCATAAAAATAACAGCAGAACAGGGACTAAAATCAGCAACATCACGAGGCCTAGTTTGCATTCTTGTGCTAGTCACCACATTGATCACAAAAAATACATGGCATACACCCCTGTAAAGCTGGCATGGCATAGTTCAAAACATATGTAGGGCTCAAGTTCATAAGATGCACACATCAATCATGGCAAAAATGACAAAAGTGCATGTTCTGTTAAGAAACAGAAACTAACATTATATAGCCCTCTTCCAACAGCATTTCGGGCATCCAGATGAGCTCAAATGAAAATGATGCAATGATATGAAATGATGTACTCTTCGGGGCGAACGAATCGGTATGCTGCACGCCCGAAACGCAGCCACGGGTGCAAAGATGTGGTGCGCCGAACATGCAACAAAATTACTGGCAGAAAAGGACTTAGACAAATTTTTGGGGGAGAACAAAGTCAACTAGGGTCCAGATCTGGATCCGGGGCACGTGGATCGAGGACGTCGCCGGAGTTGATGGAGAGGAGCTCGGGGAGGGCGGCCGAAGGAGGAGCTCGAGCCGGCCGAAGCGGTCGGAGGCGGGGCCAGGCGGCGGCACG
>NC_057798.1:545723222-545775177 GCF_018294505.1 Triticum aestivum
CGCCGGGCGCGGAGGCGCGGACGCGTCCGGCGCGGTCCGGACGTGTCCGGCGGCGGGGAGAGGAGTGGGGCTAGGGTTTGGGGTGGAATGACCTGAAATTTCGGGAGGAGGGGTGTTTTTATAGGTAGAGGGAGCTAGGAGGCTCCAAATGGAGTGTAGTTTTCGCCCACACGATCGTGATACGACGACGGAGGGCATGGAAGTGACTTAGATGGGTTATTGGGCTGTTTTGGAGGGGTGTTGGGCTGCAACCCAAAAGAGGCCTTTGCGGTTATGCGGTTAACCGTTGGAGTATCAAACGAGCTCCAAATGGCTCGAAACTTGACAGGTGGTCTACCGGTGGTGTACCAAGGCCACTTGGCAAGGCTCGGTCCATTCCGAGAACGTTTAACACCCGCACACGAAAAGAGGCAAGAGGGGTGCGCCGGTGCACATGGGAGTGTCGGATTGCAAAACGGACAACGGGGGAAATGCTCGGATGCATGAGACGAACACGTATGCAAATGAGATGCACATGACGACATGATATGAGATGCATGACATGAACAAAATGCAAAACGAAAAACAAAACCCAACCACGGAGGGAATATCATAGCACATGGCCGAAAATGGCAAGAGTTGGAGTTACAAAGAAGGAAAATTACATCCGAGGTGTTACACCGACCTACCCACGTGCTCAGGGCGACGAGGCCAACCCATCCCAGGGTAGCGCGGTCACCGGAGAGCTCGGGAACGGTGGCAGCGAGGGCTGCGGTGGGTGGTGGCTTGGCCGGAGTTGGGGTCGAGGCCATGGTCTACCTGCCGTCGAGCTGAGAGAAGGGAGAGGTGCGCTGGGGTCTAGGTGGTCGAGTGGTGGTGGTAGAAGGAGGAGAAGAGCTCCGGCTTGCCGGAATCAAAGTTGACAGAGACGGCGGCCATGGCGGCCAAACGCAGAGAGGAGAACTCCTAGAGCTTAGAGGAGAGGTCGGGGAGGCTTAAAGAGGAGGGGTGAGGCTGCGGGTGAGCTCAGAGGGCTCGGGGGAGGACTTATATAGGCGCCGGGCAAGGTGGTCGAGCTAGCACCGCCGCGGACGCGTGCTTGCATGCTCGAGCTCGGGGGAAGGCGACAGGGAGACACAGGAAGGAGCCCACGGGGCAGAGGGAGCCCACGGAGCACGGGGAGGAAGAAGATGGTAACGAACAGAGCCAAATAGCCACTGTTCGCCTGTGGTCACGCGGCGGCGAGCGTTGGTAAGGAAGCAGACAGAGGGGGAGAGGGGTCCAGGGGAATGGCGATGACGAGAGCTTGCTGCTGGACATGCTCACGAGCGCGAAGACGACGAGAGGGGGAGGGGCCCAAGGAAGAATCCACCCAGCTCGCGTCCATGGCATGCCAGAGAGGCGGTCACCGCACGCACTGGTGCACACAGTGCTACAGGCAAGGCCAAACGATGTTTGGGGGTTAGTCCTTCCTCGGTAGGTCTGAACTGCAGTGGTAACTTGGTTAAAACTACTCTGGTTAAATGGTAAGTGACCTCTGAAGTTTACTGCAGTAAACTTTATCAACTAAGTGTGATCAACAGAGAGATGTTATGTGTCAAGTGTTATGTCTAGGGTGTTTAGGCTAGGAAGAACTATAGTCCTGGGGAGTATGAGGAGAAATGGACTAAGAATGAATATAGTTGCTTCACATAGAGTATCAACTTGGGCTAAGATTGGGCAAAGCTTGATTATTTGGAAACATCATTTCTGTCCAGAAACTTGGAATAGTTTTGGTGATCAAATGGATCAATGAAATGATGCCAAATTGGGTGGAGAGAGGTTTTATGGGTATAAGAATGATCTGGTAATTTATCAAGATGTTTGAAGCAATATAAAATACACTTGCTTCACAACCTGTAAATATTGCCAGAATCAAAGATTTGCTCCTGTGCTCACATAGCTAATTGGATGGGGCTGCAAATGGGTGAGGGGATTAATATGAGCACATTAACGAGTGTGCAAAAGTTCAAATTATTTGGATACTCCTAGCTAGTACTTCCTTCACAAAGCCTTCTGTCTGACAGAAACTTCAAAAATTCACTGAGGAAGATTGGCTAGGCAAATAAAGTTGAACTTGTGCATGAAGCAATTATTTCGACATGTAAGCATGCCCAAAAAGGTTGGGAGCCACTAGGAAAAATATAAATGACACTTCCTTCACAAAGTGCCATTTAGGGCAGAAAGGAAGAATAATTATTGGGGAATTATTCTTGGACTAGGACAGAAAAGTTTGGGCATATTTGATCAATATATGACCCAAAGAAATTATGAGAATTATTTGGGGATTTTTGGATGGACAGAAATATAGGTTGCTTCAGCAACCTAGGGCAGATAGGGTTATTCCTTTAATGAAAAAGGAATATTCCCTAGAAAAGAATTTTAGGGTTTGGTCAAGGAGTGAAGTGACATGATCTTTGGCAAGGTTTTGAGAATGATGAGCCACTTGGGAGGGGGAATGAGGATGATTTCCCAGGTGGCAAGGCCACGGAACCACTCCAAAAAGAAAAACAGAGCAAAAACCAAATAAATCAAAAGAAAAAAAGGGCCAAAAACCAGGCTGTTACAAGCGTCGCGCGATGATGCAGTTACTCGCTGTAAAAACTGCCATGCGAACGCGCCGAGAATCCAGGACACCCGACCCCTTTTATTCCTGCGGCCATTTACCTTCATCTATCGTGTCACACGGCACAATAAGCACACCCACAACAAACACATACAAAGAGGACATCCATCGGTTCCAATGGCGCTCCCCGTGGCTCCAATGGCGCTCCCAGTGGCCGCCGACGATAACGGTGAGCAGTTCACCATGCATCACGTAGTGGACACCCACGTGAGGGGGAAGGCCCTCCCGGTGGTGTAAATGAACGATCCAGTCTCGGTGGAGAGCTCCATCCAAACTATGGAGCAGTTCCTTGCCGAGGACAAGTACCAAGTGGTCGGCTTCGACTTCGAGTACACCATCGGTCATGCCAGGCACGATAAGAAGGTTGTCGTCGCCCAGTTGTGCGTGCGACATGACGTCCTCATCTACCACTACCACCTGGCCACAAGGCCTTGCAAGCGTTTCTCCAGGTTTATCAACAGCTCTAACGACAGTTTTGCTATGGTGGACACCACCAACGATCTAAAAGCGCTCAAGGTTTCGGGCTTGAAATGCCCGAACCTTTTCAACATCCAACACCACTACAAGGTCTATAGCAACGATAACAACAAACTGAACTCCCTGGTTGACCTTGCCTCGGCCATCATCGACCCCTACTGTCGGGGGTTGGATGCGACATATGCCAAAGGATGGCTTATCATGGTGGGAGCGAGTAGAACATCGCTGATGCCAGGAAATGGGATTAGGCGAAAGCATGCACGCCGGCGAATCTTACCCAGCTTCGGGGCTCTCCGGGGAGATAACACCCCTACTGCTGCTCTGCGGGGTCTCCGCATGATCACTAAGGCGTAGTGACTACAAAGTTGCTCCTAGAGCTATATTTGGGAGGTAGGAGAAAGCAAGGCTAGCTCTATCCTTCCTGTGTGATCTGTTCTAAGGCTAATGGATGCGAACCCTTTGCATGGGTGCCCCGGGGGGCTTATATAGGCCTACCGCCCGGGGGTACAATGGTAATCTGGCTGGGCGCGGGTCCCAGCCGTCTGTCTCTTAGGCCGCCGGCTTCTCCGCCGACTGCTGGGGCCCGCCGACTTGCGGGCCCCACCGGCGAGTCCGGCACTATAGCCGTGATGCTGGTGACGCGGGCTTGGTCACGGGGTCATGGCAACAGTGCCGCCGTCTATCGGGCGATCACTATCGTTGCTTCCTGTCTTGTCTGGTTAATGGTGTGTGGGGCCCGTGGGAGAGGCCGGCCGACTCTGGGGAGCCGACCCCCACGAGGCCGCCTTCGGGGCGTATCCGCCGTCTTCCATGCTCTCACTGACTGGTGGGTCCGCCGTCTCTGAGCCGTACAGGTAGGCCATCGTGGCCACAAGGCGTCGCATACTGTGGCTGAGGTCAGGGATGGCATGGCTACAGTGCCGGGCCACGCTGGAGATCTCCAGCGGTATGGTACACTGTAGCCATGCCGGCCCCTTGTAAGCAGGAGGGGATGGCCACGCCGTGGTCATACCCGCCTCGCCTATCGTGACGAGAATAGAATCGTGAGCCGACTCTCCATAGCCTGCTTCTCCAGACGTCGCCGTTTGAGACTCGGCTTGTCTGGGAATCGGCATCCGAGACTCGGCTTAACTTGGAGTCGCCATCTAAGACTCGGCGTAACTTGGAGTCGCCATCTGAGACTCGGCAGATCTTGGAGTCGCCATCTGAGACTCGGCTTATCTTGGAGTCGCCTTCTGAGGCTCGGCTTATCTTGGAGTCGCCATCTGAGACTCGGTTTGAGGGGCGCGGCCGGCCCCGATGTCTTGAAAGGTTCTGGGGTTCGGGTTAGCCTACCCGTGGCCCATTACTCCGACACCTACTACATGAAGATGAAGGATGAGAGCAAGAAGGACAAGATCGTCTGGCATAGTGTTTGGCATGAGAGCTGGATGAACAACACGTCAAGTACACGGCCAAGGACGCATACACAAGCTACGAGATGTACATGAGGATCGTTGACATGATTAAGTGTCTTGTTCCTGCCCCAGACGAGGATCGATCCATAGAGCAGTGGTGGGAGCGTCACAAGAAGTAGACGACTAGATGATCGTTTCTCCTAGTTTAGAATGCATGCAATTTATTGAGGTGTGTGCGAATGATCTGCATGGTCACTTATGTAATTAGATGTTTATTTCAGTTATATATATATATATATATATAATACACACACACACACACACATGTTATTCTTCTGTAGACATAGCAAATTACACGGCTTATTAGCACCAATCGTCTGTGTTATTATTGGTCTTCGCACACAGTTCTGATTACGTACATGTTTGCCATGTATCACACACATCTTGTTCAGTTGAACCGTTTCCACTGTGTTGCCTAATCACACACAGTTCATCCTAGTGAATATTATGCCGTATATCACGCACACCCTCATCTGGCTGCCCGTTTCTGTTGTTCTGCATCATCACAAACAGTTCTTCTGTACTAACCGTTTGCCACTCATCGCACACGCAAATCTAATATGAACCGTGTTTTATGTCACCGCCATCGCAAATGTTTTGCACCTTTTTGACGGTTTTTTACACCACCGTTTGCGATTATTGCATCGCACACAGTTTCGTTGAAGGGTCTCTGATTCGACTGTCGCGTTTGGACCATCCTGCAATAGTGTCATATGGTTCTGGGACTCGAGTTATCCTTAGGCATATGTGTGCGAGACATAATTATACTTTGAGACATTAGTGGCAGTGGGTGGGAAGAATTGAAGGGGTAGGCGTGGTCGACAGAGAGAGCGTGTGTGTTTCTGTGTGAGAGACTTGTAGGACGAGGTAGAAACACGAATTCTAACCTTGGCGGAGGGAGAGAAATACATGAAGTGTGTGTGTGTGATTCTGATGCCCAAGGAGAATTGAGATATATATGCGTGTGAGAGAGATTGCACAATTGATTCACGTATCACTATCTAGCGATCGTCGACGTGCATCGCTTGAACATAAATCAATATCTACTTCGTATCGTGGCCAAAGCTACCATATTGAGTCAACGCTATAACGATTGGACACTCACATATCACATTTTTTCCAAATAATCCTTTTCAATTGTGCATGTCAAAGTTATAGTGATGTTTCTTCAAAGAACCACCGTAGCTATCAAGTACATGCACCATTGTTAGTATTGCATTCAAATTCATTAGTCTTGGATGTTTTAAGGTTCTATTATGAAGTAATATATGTAATATTCATATATGAATTCAACGGGTACGCAATATATGAAATGGAGGCTATGTAATCATATGACGTAACTCTTTTAAGTAGCGGACTATAATATCCATTTCTTTTGTGGGACAACAATATCCATTTATTTTTGTGTGCCTCTACGATAACACGTCAATGCATTGTGTTTAAAGTAAATAGCCAATGGCAATAAATTATATATTTACCCGAGAAATACATAGGCTGAGCATTTGATCCCTTTTTTGTGAACGTGCCTCTACACCCATATGATTGGTCGCGCCTGTGTGAACGTCCAAGTTATCGGTGCATCATCCCGAGTTATTGTCTTTTTCTAGGGTGGAATCACACCAGTTATTAACCGCTGACGTGTGCCCCGTGTACACAGTCTTGCATGACCTTCCCGCTAGCACTGTCCAAAATTAGTTGAAACTGGATACGAACGATACCGCGGGTGGAAAAATCCCCCGCCTCCTTCTTAAATATCCGCCACCTAGTCTTTAGCACGTGAAATTCCCCCTTTTCCTTGGTGCACGGAGAACAATAGTTATATTACGGCCCTCATTTACATAATAGGTCGGGGCTGCTTTGGTAACTTCCGGTTCTCTCCACCACACGGCACCCCCATTTCCTCTCCCCCTCCCACAAAAATGACTAACTCCACAGCACCAGAGCATCTTACATCACACCATCCATACTTCATCGGCCTTTCTACCCCTCCCCTCTCGAAACCCTAGACTGCTCATCCACCGGCATAACAGAGCCCATTCACTGCCAGCGGCATCCACCCCGCCGGATCTGCTTCTGCGGTCGCATATACCCCTCCCACCTCCCCTAGAAACAAGTAGACTGCTCATCCACCATTGTACCACAACCCATTCAGTGTCGGCCTTGTCCACAACGCTAGATCGGCTTCGCTAGTACTCTCATCAACCACGGCGCATCTACAGCGGCTCCTTCGTACTACCCACTGGAGACGCTTCGTCCACACCCCCGGAGCCGCCCCACCGATGCCCCCATTGACGCCTCTAATACTCTTCGCCGACACCTTCCTCAACCCTACTGGAGCCGCTTCACCGACACCATCCTCAACCCTACCGGAGTAGCTCCGCCTATACCATTATCAACACTACCGGGGCCGCTTTGCCATCGCACAATTCCACGGCCTCAGATCCACTTCATCGCACCCTCGTCCAACCTACCGGAGGAGCTTCTGACGCCCCGTCCATGGTCGCAGATCCGCATCATCGACACCATCCTGAACCCAACCACCGAAGCAGCCTCACCGACACCCTCTTCCACGGCCTTAGATCCGCTTCGCCCACACTGTAGTCCGCCCTATCGGAGCTGTTCCACAAACACCCTACTCGACTGCTCTAGATCTCCTTACCAGACCTTGACAGCCAGCAACGTCATCACCCTTGACGTTTCTAACTTGATTCCCGCCATCTGGCAAGATGCCAAGGACCCGCCACGGCCTAGGTACTTGTCACCTTTAAACCCATCCAGCATCACCTGCCTGATGTACTTCAAATATACTAACGGGTCGTTGTTACATGTTATGCAGCTGGCAAAACTACAAGGATGATGTTTCTTCTGGATCTAACATCTTGGCCAACCAAGATCCTGTACTGAGGCATTGCTATGATCTTGTAAGTGTGTCTCTCTCTCTCTCTTGTTTTTTGTGTGCCTGCCAGTGTGCTTTGCTAGGATTTTTGACCAGTAATCCCTTTGTGTATACAATGATTTCCACTCCTGGCTGCTAAATCAGATATGTAGATGTCATACGTGATACTCTCTCCGTTCCTAAATATAAGTCTTTCTAGAGATTCCACTGTAGGCTTCATACAGAGCAAAATGAGTGAATCTACACTCATAAATGCATCTATATACATCTGTATGTGGTCCATACTGGAATCTCTACAAAGACATATATTTAGGAACAGAGGTAGTACATTACACAAAATCGTAGGTGGTATGTAGGAATTCCAGTGCACTACATTAGGCTCCCTTAGAGTGCCTGCTAGTCCAGCACATAGAGTCATGGCTAGTTTATGCTACGCCCACAATTGTTAATTGGTGGTTTAAATATGCGCAAGGGATATGCAATGTATTATCATGTAGAGATATCTGAAATTAGCCGTGTCAACTTGCAGATAGGGTTACGTAATGAAAAAGTACAAGATGTATGTGGCAATTTCATGGAACGTCGCCAAAAAAGGCGAGGCGGCGGTGAGCCTATACAGTGTGTTATGGTAGGTCACTCTGGCCTAGTTCTTTTGCAGGATTCTCCCAGAATCTGCCCCTCTCTAGCTTCTCATAGAATATTTGACCCCCTTTTGTTTTACAATCCTACCTAATTAGACCATAACTAGATAGAATTGTAAAACAAATGGGGCTCAAAGATTCTGGGAGAATCTGGGTAGGGGTCAGATTTTGGGAGAATCTGGCAAAAGAATTGGGCCTCTATTGCAATCATCGTGACATATTATTTGCATGTCAGTTCTATTGGCCAAGTTTTTTAGGGACAATTATTTCGAGTTATCCTAAGAAAATAAGCACCTTTGAATATAAGCTCTAGATAATAAGCCAACCAGTTCTTTTCATTGCCTGCCTTTTTCAGCTTATTTGTGGTATGATCAGTGAAAAGTCTAGATTGCATTATATTTTGTCATTTTGTTGTGCATATGAAAATAAATTTGACTTGCAAACATGCCAAATTAAACCCAGTGCAGTAATTAATATGATGGGAAAACAGACCATCAATATTTGGTCAAAATGCAAATACAAAGATACCATCTACTTGGCACAATCTACTTTGGTCAATGTCTTACATAGAGATCCCATTGCCTAATTTAAATGAAGAACGCATGACCTAAATTTAAATGAAGAACAATTATTTATCGAAATTCGATGGTCCAAGTGGCTGGTTATTATCGTGTACTGATACGTCCATCTTGCATCATGCTTTTATATCAATATTTATTGCATTATGGGCTGTTATTACACATTATATCTCAATACTTATGGCTATTCTCTCTTATTTTACAAGGTTTACCATGAAGAGGGGGGATGCCGGCAGCTGGAATTCTGGCTGGAAAAGGAGCAAACATTGGAAACCTATTCTGCACAACTCCAAAAGACCTGAGACTCCACGAAACAACTTTTTAGATTTAATAAGAATTTTTGGGCAAAAGAAATAGGCCAGAGGGCCCACACCCTGTCCAGGGGACAGGCCCCCCCCCCTTAGGGCGCGCCCCCCTATCTCCTCGGCTCCCTGGTGGGCCTCCGACGTCCATCTTCTGCTATATGAAGGGTTTTCCCCTGGAAAAAATCATGGGCAAGCTTATAGGACAAAACTCCGCCGCCACGAGGTGGAACCTTGGCGGAATCAATCTAGGGCTCTGGCGGAGCTGTTCTACCGGGGACACTTCCCTCCGGGAGGGGGAAATCATCACCAACGTCATCACCAACGATCCTCTCATCGGGAGGGGGTCAATCTCCATCAACATCTTCACCAGCACCGTCTCATCTCAAAACCCTAGTTCATCTCTTGTATCCAATCTTGTATCAAAATCACAAATTGGTACCTGTGGGTTGCTAGTAGTGTTGATTACTCCTTGTAGTTGATGCTATTTGGTTTACTTGGTGGAAGATCATATGTTCAGATCCTTTATGCATATTATTACCCATCTGATTATGAACATGAATATGCTTTGTGAGTAGTTACGTTTGTTCCTGAGGACATGGGTGAAGTCTTGCTATTAGTTGTCATGTGAATTTGGTATTCGTTCGATATTTTGATGAGATGTATGTTGTCTCTCCTCTAGTGGTGTTATGTGAACATCGACTACATGAGACTTCACCATTATTTGGGCCTAGATGAAGGCATAGGGAAGTAATAAGTAGATGATGGGTTGCTAGAGTGACAGAAGCTTAAACCCTAGTTTATGCGTTGCTTCGTTAGGGGTTGATATGGACCCATATGTTTAATGTTGTGGTTAGGTTTACCTTAATACTCCTTTTTGTAGTTGCGGATGCTTGCAATAGGGGTTAATCATAAGTGGGATGCTTGTCCATGTTAAGGCAGTACCCAAGTGCCGGTCGACCCACATATCAAATTATCAAAGTACCGAACGCGAATCTTATGAACGTGATGAAAACTAGCTTGACAATAATTCCCAATGTGTCCTCGGGAGCTCCTTCTTCATTATTAGAATTTGTCCAGGCTTGTCCTTTGCTACATAAAGGATTGGGCCACCTTGCTGCAATTTATTTACTTTATTTACTTTTTGCTCGTTACTATTTATCTTATCACAAAACTATCTATCACCTACTATTTCAGTGCTTGCAGAGAAAACCTTACTGAAAACTGCTTCTCATTTCCTTCTGCTCCTCGTTGGGTTCGACACTCTTACTTATCGAAAGGACTACGATAGATCCCCTATACTTGTGGGTCATCAAGACTCTTTTCTGGTGCCGTTGCCGGGGTGCGTAGCGCTCTTGGTGAGTGGAACTTGGTAAGGAAACATTTATATAGTGTGCTGAAATTTTCTGTTACTTGTCACTATGGAAACTAATCCTTTGAAGGGCCTGTTTGGGGTATCTTCACCCCAACCAGAAGAGCAAAGAGATGCTCCTCAACCTACTGAACCTTATGAAAATATTCACTTTGAGATTCCTTCGGGTATGATAGAAAAACTGCTAGCTAATCCTTTTGCAGGAGACGGAACATTGCATCCCGACTTACACCTCATCTTTGTGGATGAAGTTTGTGGATTGTTTAAGCTTGCAGGTATTCCCGATGATGTTGTCAAAAGGAAGGTCTTCCCTTTATCTTTTAAGGGAGATGCAATAACATGGTATAGGCTATGTGATGATACGAGATATTGGAATTATAAGCGATTGAAGTTGGAATTTCACCAGAAGTTCAATCCTATGCATCTTGTTCATCGTGATCGTAATTACATATATAATTTCTGGCCTCGTGAAGGAGAAAGCATCGCTCAAGATTGGGGGAGGCTTAAGTCAAGGATGTATTCATGCCCCAATCATGAGTTCTCTCGGGAAATGATTATTCAGAATTTTTATGCTCGGCTTTCTCTTGATAATCGCAACCTGCTTCATACTTCCTGTGCTGGTTCCTATATGCTGAAGACTATTGATTTCAAATGGGACTTATTGGAAAGAATTAAACGCAACTCTGAAGATTGGAGTTCCGACAATGTAAGGAGTCAGGTATGACACCTAAGTTTGATTGTGTTAAATCTTTTATGGATACCGATGCTTTCCGTGGATTTAGCTCTAAGTATGGACTTGACTCTGAGATAGTAGCTACTTTTTGTGAAACTTTTGCTACTCACATTGATCTCCCTAAAGAGAAGTGGTTTAAATATAATCCTCCTGTTGAAGTGAAAGTAGTTGCACCTATTACAGTCGAAGAGAAGACTATTACATATAGTGATCATATTATTCCTACTGCTTATGTTGAAAAACCTCCTTTTCCTGTTAGGATAAAAGATCATGCTAAAGCTTCGACTGTTGTTCGTAAGAGCAATGTTAGAACTTATACACCTCCTGAGAAAATCAAAGTTGAACCTAATGTTGCTATTGTTAAAGATCTCTTGTCTGATAATATTGATGGGCATGTTATTTATTTCTGTGATAAAACTGCTAGAATTGCCAAACCTTGTGCTAAAGATAAACATAGACCTGTGGTAGGCATGCCTGTTATTTCTGTTAAAATAGGAGATCATTGTTATCATGGCTTATGTGATATGGGTGCTAGTGCTAGTGCAATACCTATTGACTTATACAAAGAAATTAAGCACGATATTGCACCTGCTGAGTTAGAAGATATTGATGTCACAACTAAACTTGCCAATAGAGATACTATTTCACCAATGGGAATTCTTAGAGATGTTGGAGTCTTGTGTGGGAAAACTAAATATCCTGCTGATTTTCTTGTTCTTGGCTCCCCACAAGATAGCTTTTGTCCCATTATATTTGGTAGACCCTTGTTGAACATCGTTAATGCTAGGATAGATTCCAAAAAGGATGTAGTTACTATTGGTCTAGGAGATATGTCTCATGAGTTCAACTTTTCTAAATTTCATAGACAACACCGTGAAGAGGAACCATCTAGTAAGGATGAAATTATTGGTCTTGCTTCTATTGTTGTTCCTCCAACTGATCTGTTAGAACAATATCTGCTAGACCATGAAAACGATATGCTTATGAAGGAAAGGGAAGAAATAGATGAAGTGTTCCTTAAACAAGAACCTATGCTGAAACATAACCTTCCCGTTGAAATTCTTGGGGATTCCCCTCCACCCAAGGGTGATCCCGTGTTTGAACTCAAACCATTACCTAATAATCTTAAGTATGCTTATATTGATGAAAAAGAAATATATCCTGTTATTATTAGTGCTAACCTTTCAGAGAAAGAACAAGAAAGATTATTGAAAACTCTGAAGAAGCACCGAGCTGCTATTGGATATACTCTGGATGATCTTAAGGGCATTAGTCCCACATTATGTCAACACAAAATCCCAGTGGAGAAAGATGCCAAACCAGTTAGAGATCCTCAAAGACGATTAAATCCCAAAATGAAGTAAGTGGTAAGAAAAGAGATAGTAAAACTCCTTGAGGTAGGTATTATTTACCCCATTGTTGATAGTTAATGGGTAAGCCATATCCATTGTGTCCCTAAAAAGGGAGGTATTACCATTGTTCCTAATGATAAAGATGAATTGATCCCGCAAAGAATTATTACAGGTTATAGGATGGTAATTGATTTCCGTAAGTTAAATAAAGCCACTAAAAAGATCATTACCCTTTACCTTTTTTTGATCAAATGCTAGAAAGTCTATCCAAACACACACATTTTTGCTTTCTAGATGGTTATTCTAGCTTCTCTCAGATACCTGTTTCAGCGGGGGATCAATCTAAAACTACTTTTACTTGCCCTTTTGGTACTTTTGCTTATAGACGTATGCCGTTTGGTTTATGTAATGCACCTGCTACCTTTCAAAGATGCATGATGGCTACATTTTCTGATTTTTGTGAAAAGATTTGTGAGGTATTCATGGATGACTTCTCCGTCTATGGATCCTCTTTTGATGATTGTTTGAGCAACCTTGATCCAGTTTTGCAGAGATGCGAAGACACTAGTATCGTCCTAAATTGGGAAAAGTGTCACTTTATGGTTAATGAAGGCATTGTCTTGGGGCATAAGATCTCCGAGAGAGGTATTGAAGTTGATAAAGACAAAGTTGATGCTATTGAAAAGATGCCATGTCCCAAGGACATAAAAGGTATAAGAAGTTTCCTTGGTCACGCTGGTTTCTATAGGAGGTTCATTAAGGACTTCTCTAAAATCTCTAGGCCTATGACTAATTTATTGCAAAAAGATATTCCTTTTTTCTTTGATGATGATTGTGTAGAAGCATTTGAAATACTTAAGAAGGCTTTGATCACTGCACCTATTGTTCAGCCACCTGATTGGAATTTACCTTTTGAAATTATGTGTGATGCTAGTGATTATGTTGTAGGTGCTGTTTTAGGGCAAAGAGTCGATAAGAAACTGAATGTTATCCATTATGCTAGCAAGACTCTTGATACTGCCCAGAGAAATTATGCTACCACTGAAAAAGAATTCTTAGCAGTTGTGTTTGCATGTGATAAGTTTAGACCTTATATTGTTGATTCAAAAGTTACTATTCACACTGATCATGCTGCTATTAAATATCTTATGGAAAAGAAAGATGCTAAGACTAGACTCATTAGATGGGTTCTCTTGCTCCAAGAACTTGACTTGCATATTATTGATAGAAAGGGAGCTGAGAACCCCGTTGCAGACAACTTGTCTAGGTTAGAGAATGTTCTTGATGACCCACTGCCTATTAATGATAGCTTCCCTGATGAAAAATTAGCGGTTGTCAATGCTTCTCGTACTGCTCCTTTGTATGTTGATTATGCTAATTACATTGTTGCTAAATATATACCACCTAGTTTCACATACCAGCAAAAGAAAAAGTTCTTTTATGATTTAAGACATTACTTCTGGGATGATCCACACCTTTATAAAGAAGGAGTAGATGGTATTATTAGATGTTGTGTGCCTGAGCATGAACAGGAACAAATCCTAGAAAGTGTCACTCTGAATCTTATGAAGGACACCACGCTGGAGATAGAACTGCACACAAGGTACTACAATCTAGTTTTTATTGGCCTACTCTCTTCAAAGATGCTCGTAAGTTTGTCATATCATGTGATGAATGTCAAAGAATAGGTAACATTAGTAGATGTCAAGAAATGCCTATGAATTACTCTCTTGTTATTGAACCGTTTGATGTTTGGGGCTTTGATTATATGGGACCTTTTCCTGCCTCCAATGGTTATACACATATTTTAGTTGCTGTTGATTACGTTACTAAGTGGGTAGAAGCTATTCCAACTAGTAGTGCTGATCATAACACTTCTATTAAAATGCTTAAAGAAGTTATTTTTCCGAGATTTGGAGTCCCTAGATATCTTATGACTGATGGTGGTTCACACTTTATTCATGGTGCTTTCCGTAAGATGCTTGCTAAGTATGATGTCAATCATAGAATCGCATCTCCTTATCACCTGCAGTCTAGTGGTCAAGTAGAGTTGAGCAATAGAGAGCTCAAATTAATTTTGCAAAAGACTGTGAATAGATCTAGAAAGAATTGGTCCAAAAAACTTGATGATGCATTATGGGCCTATAGAACTGCATACAAAAATCCCATGGGTATGTCTCCATATAAGATGGTTTATGGAAAAGCATGTCATTTACCTCTTGAACTTGAACATAAAGCATATTGGGCTGTTAAAGAGCTCAATTATGACTTCAAACTTGCCGGTGAGAAAAGGTTATTTGATATTAGCTCACTTGATGAATGGAGAACCCAAGCATATGAGAATGCTAAGCTTTTCAAAGAAAAAGTCAAACACTGGCACGATAAGAGGATACAGAAGCGTGAGTTTAACGTAGGAGATTATGTGTTATTGTTCAACTCTCATTTAAAAATTTTTGCAGGAAAACTTCTCTCAAAATGGGAAGGTCCCTACGTTGCCGAGGAGGTCTATCGTTCTAGTGCTATAAAAATCAACAACTTCGAAGGCACAAACCCGAGGGTGGTAAATGGTCAAAGAATTAAACATTATATTTCAGGTAATCCTATCAATGTTGAAACTAATATTATTGAAACCATAACCCCTAAGGAATACATAAGGGATACTTTCCAGAACGTTCCAAACTCCGAAAAGGCATAGGTATGTGGTACGGTAAGTAAACCGACTCCAAAACAACTCTAATGGCAATTTTTATCAGTTTTGGATTATTTAAGGATTTTAGGAAGAAAGAAGTAGTCTGAAAGGGACACGAGGCTCCCACGAGAGAGGAGGGCGCCCCCCCTGTAGGGCGCGCCCCTTCTCTCATAGGCACCTCGTGTGCCTCCCGGACTCTGTTTTCTTGTATGTTACGTATTTTGGTCGGTAAAAATTCATTATATATACTCCCGAAGGTTTTGACCACCGTATCACGCAAATATCCTCTGTTTTCATTTCGAGTTGTTTCCGTTGCAGATTTAGAGCACCATGACTTCTCCCTCCTCCAACAACGAAGACAAGGATGCTTGGCTATTGAAGATAGAGTTGAAAAGAGAGGAACCAGAGAATATCAACAAGGATGAAGGGATCAAGAAGGCCATGGAGGCTCAAGCTTCGGTGGTAAAAGAAGAAGACATCCCCCAACCTTTACCTAACCTTTGCACTCCAACAAAGATTGAAGCTTTCAAGATGATTGAGTTAGCCCGCATACAGAACAAGTACCTCACAGAGGAGAATATTTTGTTGAAAGATCATATTGCTGGGCTCAAGGGCATTATCCGCAAGTTGGAGGAGCTTTTATGCTCGATGTGCGATTATCCACCGTCATAATCACCACCTCCATCACCTCCGAAGAACTAATCACATTGGTATGGGCACTCCCCTTGGCAACTGCCAAGCTTGGGGGAGGTGCCCCGGTATCGTATCACCATCACACTCCTATCTTTACCGCTTTATTTAGTTCGATCCTTTTAGTAGTCTCTTGTTCTATTAGTAGTTGATGTTTTGATATCAAGTAGTTTTGAGTTTTGCTTTGTGATCTCTTTTTGTATTCGAGTCCGTGTGCTATCTATAATAAAGATTAGTGTTGAGTCAAGGGCTTTGCTATGTTGTTATGATCTTGAAAAAGTAGAAAGAACAAAAGAGTTCATATTGATCTTATGGATAGTGATAACTTCACACATAGAAAGTATGAGGCATAAAAATTGTTGAGAGTTGATGAACGTAGCCTTGGTCATCGTTGCAACTAATAGGAAGTGATAAGGAAAGAGGGGTTCATATATAAATATATTATCTTGGACATCTTTTGTGATTGTGAAGCACTCATTAAGTATGACATGCTAAAAGAGTTGACGTTGGACAAGGAAGACAACGTAATGGGTTTTTTTTCCGACATCTCAGTTAAAGTATATTGTCATTGACCTTCCAAACATGTTGAGCTTGCCTTTCCCCCTCATGCTAACCAAATTCCTTGCACCAAGTAGAGATACTACTTGTGCTTCCAAATATCCTTAAACCCAGTTTTGCCATGAGAGTCCACCATACCTACCCATGGATTGAGTAAGATCCTTCAAGTAAGTTGTCATCGGTGCAAGCAATAAAAATTGCTCTCTAAATATGTATGACTTATTAGTGCAGAGAAAATAAGCTTTGTACGAACTTGTTGTGGAAGTAATAAAAGCGACGGATTGCATAATAAAGGTCCACATACAAGGGGCAATATAAAGTGACGTTCTTTTGCATTAAGACTTCGTGCATCAACCCTAAACGCACATGACAACCTCTGCTTCCCTCTGCGAAGGGCCTATCTTTTACTTTATGTTTTTACTTTATGCTTGAGTCAAGGAGATTCTCACCTTTCCCTTTTTATTTTTATCCTTTGGCAAGCTCCTCGTGTTTGAAAGATCATGATACATATATCCAATTGGATGTAAGTTGCCATAGGCTATTATTGTTGACATCACCTAAAGTTGAATATGTTGGGAGGCAGCACAATAAGCCCCTATCTTTCTCAGTGTCCGGCTGAAACTCTATAACCACAAGTATTGCGTGAGTGTTAACAATTATAGGGGACTACGAGATAGTTGAGTATGTGACCTTGCTGAAAAGCTCTATTATTGACTCTTTCTAATGTTACGATAAATTGCAATTGCTTCAATGACTGAGATTATAGTTTGTTAGTTCCCAATGAAGTTTTTGAACCATACTTGACATTGTGAATTGCTTATTACTTGAACATAGGAAATCATATGACAAAATCCATATATGTTGTTGTTATTAGAATGATCATGATGCCCTCATGTCCTTATTTTATTTTTATCGACACCTCTATCTCTAAACATGTGGACATATTTTTCGATTTCGGCTTCCGCTTGAGGACAAGCGAGGTCTAAGCTTGGGGGAGTTGATACGTCCATTTTGCATCATGCTTTTATATCAATATTTATTGCATTATGGGCTGTTATTACACATTATATCTCAATACTTATGGCTATTCTCTCTTATTTTACAAGGTTTACCATGAAGAGGGGGGATGCCGGCAACTGGAATTCTGGCTGGAAAAGGAGCAAATGTAGGAAACCTATTCTGCACAACTCCAAAAGACCTGAGACTCCATGAAACAAATTCTTAGATTTAATAAAATTTTTGGGCAAAAGAAATAGGCCAGGGGGCCCACACCCTGTCCAGGAGACAGCCCCCCCCCTTAGGGCGCGCCCCCTATCTCCTGGGCTCCCTGGTTGGCCTCCGACGTCCATCTTCTGCTATATGAAGGGTTTTCCCCTAGAAAAAATCATGGGCAAGCTTACAGGGCAAAACCTGCCGCCATGAGGCGGAACCTTGGCGGAATCAATCTAGGGCTCTGGCGGAGTTGTTCTGCCGGGGACACTTCCCTCGGGAGGGGGAAATCATCACCAACATCATCACCAACGATCCTCTCATCGGGAGGGGGTCAATCTCCATCAACATCTTCACCAGCACCATCTCATCTCAAAACCCTAGTTCATCTCTTGTATCCAATCTTGTATCAAAACCATAAATTGGTACATGTGGGTTGCTAGTAGTGTTGATTACTCCTTATAGTTGATGCTATTTAGTTTACTTGGTGGAAGATCATATGTTCAGATCCTTTATGCATATTATTACCCCTCTAATTATGAACATGAATATGCTTTGTGAGTAGTTACGTTTGTTCCCGAGGACATGGGTGAAGTCTTGCTATTAGTAGTCATGTGAATTTGGTATTCGTTCGATATTTTGATGAGATGTATGTTGTCTCTCCTCTAGTGGTGTTATGTGAACATCGACTACATGACACCTCACCATTATTTGGGCCTAGAGGAAGGCATAGGGAAGTAATAAGTATATGATGGGTTGCTAGAGTGACAGAAGCTTAAACCCTAGTTTATGTGTTGCTTCGTTAGGGGTTGATATGGACCCATATGTTTAATGTTGTGGTTAGGTTTACCTTAATACTCCTTTTTGTAGTTGCGGATGCTTGCAATAGGGGTTAATCATAAGTGGGATGCTTGTCCATGTTAGGGTAGTACCCAAGTGTCGGTCCACCCACATATCAAATTATCAAAGTACCGAACTCGAATCTTATGAATGTGATGAAAACTAGCTTGACGATAATTCCCAATTTGTCCTCGGGAGCTCCTTCTTCATTATTAGAATTTGTCCAGGCTTATCCTTTGCTACATAAAGGATTGGGCCACCTTGCTGCAATTTATTTACTTTATTTACTTTTTGCTCATTACTATTTATCTTATCATAAAACTATCTATCACCTACTATTTCAGTGCTTGCAGAGAAAACCTTACTGAAAACCGCTTATCATTTCCTTGTGCTCCTCGTTGGGTTCGACACTCTTACTTATCGAAAGGACTACTATAGATACCCTATACTTGTGGGTCATCATGTACCAGCACCACCTGAAAGCGTCATATCGCAGCAGCAGCTCATAGCAACTCATCATACAGCAGCAGCAGCGTGCAATTCATCATATACCAGTAGCAGCTCATAGTAATTCATCATATAGCAACAGCAGGAGCGGCTCATAGCAATTCATCATATAGTAGCAGTAGGAGCAGCTCATAGCAATTCATCATATAGCAGCAGCAGGAGCAACTTTTAGCAACTCATCATATTGCAACAGCGGCTCATACCAATTCATCATATAGCAGTAGTAGCTCATCACAATTCATCATATAGCAGCAGCAGGAGCAGCTCATTGCAATCCATCATATATCAGCAGCAGAAGCAGGTCATAGCAATTCATTGTATAGTGGATCAGAATGAAAATTTGGCAAAAAATCAGAGGAGATCCTCACCTTGTTGGATGAGCTCATCCTTCAACAACACCTCAAGGCCACGACCTGGGAGGAGGGGAGGGGGAACGAGGTGCCTTTTTCCGCAGTGGGTCATCGGTCGTAGTTGTGCGGCGCCAGCCGGAGTAGTGCGTTGGACGTACCACAGCGGAGCAGCTTCTATAGACAATGAGAATGAGGGGCGGCGCCAGAGGGAGGAGCTGCCGGGGAGATTTGGCCCTACCCACCGGCCATGTAGCCTAGCTAGATAGAGCATCGTCAAGGACTAGGGCAGATGGAACCAGTGGCGACGGCTCATTGGAGGAACCCTAGCACTGCAGGCAGGGGATCGAGGTAGAGGGAAAAGGGAGAGGAGATGCAAGCGGGCAGGGCAATGAACGCTTGTGTGTTTGTTTTTACTTGAGGATCAGGTGTGACGCGGTCGTCAGCAGTGGATTTTTGACTGTAATATAGGCAGACGACAGAATCATTTCACTATTCCCCTTCCCTTCAACTTTTAGTGAGCTTCTACCGAAACACCCCCCCTCCAAAGCGAAATAAGTTAAGCCTAAGCCCATAACTCAAAAATGACTTCTTTACATCTTTTATGGCTTATTTTGACAATAAGCTCTGAAAAGGCTGAATAGAACTGGCCCTTAACCTGCAATTCAATTGTGCGTGCAATGATGAATCACTCCTGCCTGCTATAGTGTACATTTAGGCATCATCATACATGGCATAACCTAATACATGTGCATTTCATTATAGAATCTAAAATATGTAATGTTTATGTTAGTTCATACGTTGCACATGATGTTTAAATGCCCCTTAAATCTGGTCAGTCAAGTGATGGTGTTTAAGCCTCCTTCTATGCTTCTTCTCTTGATATGTAAGATTTGCTCACACATCTGTTCAATTGCTTGTTTGTATCAGCTAGCCATACTAGGACTGTTTGCTTTGATTACTTGATATTCTTGACCTAACAAAGCTTGTTAATGATTTAAACACTAAGGGTTGCTGTAGTGGGGGCTTGTATAACTCATAGGTGACATAAAGGTTTTGAAGTACACTAAGGTAGGCTCTCCAAGAGTACCTGGAGATCCAGTTCGAAGGTATGCCTAGTTTTTGCATAGTGCACACATAGTAAATGCTCATTTCATTGTGTGCAAGAGATGTGGGATGTTTCATTATGTGGTGTTGTTTTGTTATAGTCTCATCCTTTTGTGTTGTTCACAGACTGGAAAGTATGCATATTTACCTTCCCAGGAGACCAGTAACTAGTTTTTGTCACCTTGCAGAGGAGGTGCAATGAAGATAAGATTGAGGATTTCCAAGTACAATGTCGGGGAAACTGATCCACGAACACCTATGGGACCGGCGGACCGAGCACCTTTCGGTTCGACGGGGGGCGGAGGTCGCACGAAGAGCGGATCGAGGCGAAGCACACGAGCAGTTTACCCAGCTTCGGAGCTCTCCGGAGAGATAATACTCCTACTGCTACATGTTTGAGTGTATTGAGTTCTTGCTCGGGAGCGTTGAGTGCTACAGTACACCCTAGCTGCTAACGAGACCGAGCGTGAGCGTTTTTCTGGCTTCGAACCTGTCAGGACCCCGGCTCAATGCCACATCGATCTAGCACGTAACACCTCATATCACTTTGTGGCCTCACGCACGGTATCCCCACGGGTGTCGCCTTACCTTTGCCCGGGACCGTTTGCGCCTTTTGGCACACGTATATGACAGTGTCGCTAGCATCCATATGAAAAGGAGCCCGGGCTGACATGGCTAGTCGTTAACCCAAAGTGGCACAAACTTACAGGGACAGGCATCCATGACCCAGCATCGAACGTGTCGGTCATCAGCGAGTGAATCCAGGCTGTAGCACTGGGCTAACAGGACTCCGGTGAACCGGGCTGTAGCGGGCTAACAGGACTCCGGTATTCATCGCGTGACATTTCCCCGAAGGGACAGACACAGGAACGAAGAAGGACACATGCCGGCCAGCCTAAGTGTTCCCGAGCAGTAGCAAGCTACCAGGGCTTAGTGGAAGCACTAGGAGACATTTCCCGGTAAGAGAGACTACTAAGGATAAACAACTAGATAGTCAGATCCCACACATAGCAATACACATTACATGTACGCATAACATGCAAGTATGTGTTGTACAACATGGCATCACAGCATAACTCAACAACTCATATAGATAAAGGCTCAAGGAGCCATCATAGCATTTACTACAAACAGGGGTCACATGACCCAACATTCAGAGCAATCAAGCAACAAGCGGAAGTATTACATGTCTGGGTACAGACATCTACAAATGAAAAAGGCTGAAGAGCCTGACTATCTACAACATCCGATCAAGATCGTAGCTGAGGTACAAGCTACTTGTCGAAGTCCACGAGAACACTAGTAAGACCGAAGTCTCCGCTGCAAAAACATAAGTAAAGCAACATGAGTACAAAGGTACTCAGCAAGACTTACATCAGATCCTATCATACATGCATTTGTATCAATAAGGTAATGTGGGGTTTAGTTGCAGCAAGCCAGCTTTGTCTCTGTGGCTATCCTGTTCTACGACTACCAGAACTTCTTTGAGGTGATATGGCGCACACGAGTCCACTAATCACCACACAATACACCACTATAGATTCATTCCCGTCTCCCTACGAGAAGGCCATCCATAGCACTCACACTTGTCTTGAGCATTTTATGGTATCCACTTCAAGTTGTCTATGTACCATGTAAGCATCCAAGAAGTCCATATCCGCGGACCCGGCTATTCGAATAGATCATGTTAACCCTGCAGGGGTGTACTTCTTCACACACGCTCTCGCCACTTACCGCCATGCACACGTCATGTATCTCGGCAACCTTCAAGCGGAAGCCTGGCGAGGGTGTCGGCCACGACCTGACTAACCACACAAGACTCTAGCCCAGGTTTATCGCCTATTCGGGTTCCATCCGTAAGGAGATCCGGCCGGGGTGTCGCTCACGGCCCCAAAGGATGTGTGCAGGGTTCCCGAGCCCACCATCCGGGTGCCACTCGGTACACCAGGCCATGTGTGCCTAGTCTGTCCCAAGCCCACCCTGCCGGGTGTCACTTGGTAGAAGAATAGCACTACCTACAAACACCAGAAACTAGTTGCGGCTCCTGGACAGAGATCAAGTTGGTTAATAAGTCGAGAGGGGCACTTAAGCATTCCAATGTGTGGTAGTATCGAGTCATTGGACAACATACATAGAACTCAGTGCTTAAGGACGGTTCCAGTGAGACAACCCACCATGTACTCCTACATGGCCTCTCACCGCTACCTTTACCAAATCGTGTTCACACACTTCACTCTCAGCATCAGAACATATCGTAACACTCCAATTCATTCCCAATTAACCAGACCTGACACAACTCTAAGCAATAGCAGGCATAGCATGGTAGGAACACAACATGGCTCAATCAACTCCTACACATGCTAGTGGGTTTCAACTATTTACTGTGGCAAAGACAGGTCATGCAGAGGAATGGGTTCAACTACCGCAGCACAAAGTAGCAGATGAATCGTTGTTGTCCAAATGCAATATCTGAGAGCAGGAGCGAGAGAGTAGGATTTTATCGAAATGAACAAGGGGGTTTGCTTGCCTGGTAGATCAACAGAGGGGGCACTGCTTCATGGACAGGTACTCTGGAACGGTCTCCGGAGCAAGACCTATCGAGAAGGAACGGTGCCAACAATCAATACACAACATATGCAACAATATGATGCATGATCATGGCATGTAGATGTGATGTTGTTTGTGCTAATGCATCTAGCATTCATTTGGTTTGAAGTCCATTTGAACCAAAAGCTCAAATGCAACTCTAAATTAAGTCTCTTAATATGCCATAATGTGTTTTCTCATATACAGCATGTATAACTTGGTTTGTCATGCATGAAACTAGTACAGATGGAAAGATTGCATTTTTTTGATAATTTTTCATATAGAAATTATTTCAATCTGAGCTACGGTTGAATTTCTATGAATTTTTGAAGTTTAAATCATTTTCTGGAATTTCCTGATTAATTTAAATCCGGCAATGGATAACTGCGTCAGCATGATAGTGGCATGACGTCAGCGAGTCAAACATGGCTGACCAGGTCAAACCTGACGTGTGGGGTCCACACGTCAGTGTCTTAGTTAATTAAATAGAATTAATTAATCCTAACTCCAAAACTAACTAAAAATTAGTCAGGGCCGGGCCCCACCTGTCATTGACCCAGGGGAGGTCAAACCCCTGGTTAACAGGGCCTAACCCGCCGGCAGCTCGTCGCCGGTGGCAACAGGCGCGGCGGAGGGCTCGGGTTCCACCCTCCGGCGACCATATGGGCGGCGGAGACCACTGGCGAGGAGCCAGCGCTCGTCCACGTCATCTGGAGCAAGTGGGAGAGGCGGGGACGGCCGGAGCTCGCCGGAGCGGAGCTCGGGGCGGCGGCCGGAGTTTGGCCGTGGGCGGGCGCAGCGCTGCGAGCATGGGGGCGGCGGCTGAGAGCACCGGGGCGTAGCCCGGGCTCGTCCGCATCCAGCGGAGGCGACAGGAGGGCGCAGGGTGGCCGGAGCTCACCGGAGCAAAGCTCGCGGCGGCGGCCGGTGCTCGGGCACGAGCGGGGATGCGGCTGCGGTGTGCGGGGGCAAGAACGGAGAGGGGGAGGAGGAGCAGCAGCTCACAGCGGTTGCAGCGGCGTCGAATCGGGCTCGGGGACGGCCGGACGGCGATGTGCGGGCGGTGGAGATCTACGGCGGCCGGCGATGAAGAAGACGACGGTGGCGACGATGGAGGCTGTCCGGAGGTGCGTTGCTCGACGAGAAGGGAGAGGGGGTCTCGGAGGAGCTATGGAGCGCGTCGGGAAGGCGAGGCCGTGGCTGTGGGCGCGGCAACAGTGGCCGGTGGCGGCGGTGGCGCTCGGCCGTGAGAGAGAGAGAGAGCGAGGGAGAGGAGAGGAGAGGACTGGGGAGAGTGAGAGAGGTCGGGGCGGCGCGTGGCATCTCCAGGGGTGTCTAGACGAGGAGGGGGGAAGGACAGGCAGGCAGGGAGGCTGGTGGCGTGGCGCGGCGGTGCGCGGGCGCGTCGGCCACACGCCTGGCCGACTGGCGCCAGGAGGACGACGGCGGTGGTGGGCTGGGCCGGCCTGCTGGGCCAGGCCAGGCCGCACAGTGAGGTGAGCACCAGGTAGGTTTTCCTCTTTTATTTCTTTTTCTATTTTTCTGACATTTGTTTTGATTTAATTAAAATACTAAATCATTTTATTTCCTTATGCCAATTTTTGCAGGAGCTAACTATATTATTCCAGAGCTCCTCCGCAACTAGCATAATTATTGGACATATATTATATATGTGACATATATATATCCAATGCAAATAATTATTGGATTAATCCAAATGGCCAAAATAAATATCCATGAGCTCCTAAAATATTTGTTTGAATTTTACCTCTGACCAATATTTTCAGAGAGCAACATGAACATTTTCTTGGACCTTTTTGGAGCAATTTTTATTTGGGTCATTTCCATAGGTGATTCTGAGGGTTCACAATCCTCATTTCAAATTTAAATGGAATTTAAACATGATGCACAAATGACTAGCTAGTCTAGGCCATACCAGACTAGGGATGTGACAGAACCCCTCTCTACGTTGCGCATGGGCCTCCTTTTATATGCTCAAGGGGTCACCGACAGGTGGCAACATAGACAAGGGTAAAAATGGAAAAGGAGTTGTGGTAGGTACAACTACTTGTACAGTGTATCATACCTAACCCTGACGGCAGGGGACAAAGGCATTAAATGCCCATCTGCGTCGCCCAAATAGTGCAAACAGGGACCGTCAGGGACGCCACCGCTCGCCACGATGGCAATCTTGTCAGCGCCGCTTGCCACCGAGCACCGCTGGTTGCACAGCCTCTTGCCACGCGCGCCTGGAAAGGCCCCAGGGCGACACGTTGGTGGATGTGCTGGAGCGCGGGTACAGAGTGGTAGCTTGTCGCGGCAAGCGCCTTGCCACGGTCGTTGTCTTGTCGCGTCCGGAAGCTTGTCGCTCACCGGGCCTCGCTGGGACGCGTGGCGCGTCGCAGCAAGTTCCCTGAGATGCCTTGGTTGGCCTTCCCGGCAAGCTCCTCTTGCCGGGGCCTTGTCTCCCTGGCTTGAATACTTTGTTCTTGAATGGCTTCCCGGCAAGCTCCTCTTGCCGGGGCCTTGTCTCCTAAGGAACCACGGAGGATCTTGGCGGTCACCCGGTAAGCCTTGCCGCGGGGTGTTGCGACTGCCCGTGCACAAGTTCGGGATACTAGGGTACCCCTACTCTAGTACACCGACATACAATATGTTAGGAAGGAGCCTTGCAAGAGAAGGAGGAGCAGCTCTGAGCCTATTCAACCAGTTAAAGTAAGTCACTATATTACAATTACCAAGACATCCTATTTGTCTAACATTGTGCTTGTGTAGGGTTCTTCACCTCTAACCTAGTCATTGGGCCATTGATTAAAACCCCCTCCACTCACTACTATATGATGTTCTAACTTTTTTGAAAATCAGATGTATGTAAACACATTTTAATGTGCCTGTTCACTCATTATGGATGTAGTCTACTTTTAAATATCTAAAACATCTTATAGTAGTGAACAGTGTGAAACTGCTTCCTGCCATGGTAGAGTTGTCGATGTCGTAAATGTCATAACCAAACGCATATTCACATCATTAGCCCCCCTATCATTACTAGGATATTGATTACAGACTAATCAAGGTACTTCATAGGGGGCAAACAATATTACAATAGTTGTTCCTTTATATAGTAAATGTAGCTAGGCCAGGGATGTTATTGAGGCGTGCATGTATGCATGCTGCCAACTCAATCATTCAATTGCTTGTTTGTTTCAGGCAGAGTTAAATTGCTCTTTTTCAATTCCTTTATTTGTCCTCAGTTAATAAGATGCCCAAACAATGATGCCTGATGTTGGGTACTTGTATAACTATTAGTTGACATAATTAAAGGCCTTACCATTTAATTACTCTGGCAAAGTGTGTCTGAAGCTTTGAACTCTATTAACCAACTATTACTGCATGAGGCTCACAATCTAGTTTATACTAGGCTAATGATTGCATAGTTTTGCTTGTCGTAGTAGGTTTGTATGAATCCCTCTGTTGTTCATTATGCTCCCTAAGACTTTAATTGAGCTACAGAATGGGTAATTACTTGCTTACTTATACGCAATGTGTTGTCTAAATTTGTAACCTGTCTATGTTTTGGATTTGGCCCCATCATGCTCCTCTGGTGAGCTAAGAGAAATTTCTGTATGAGGGCTGCACAGACTACCATTTTTATAATTTTTATAATAGCACCTGCTTATGCTTCATGACGTGTAACATTATTGTTAGTCCTGTTTTTCCATGTACAAAACAGTATGTCTTGCTTGCTTCACTATTGTAACTATATTTTTGCCCTAGTCATGTGTACTTATAGAAACATTTCAGGATGAAGTGACATCAACACAAAAATCTGCGTGGAGTGTGCCATGGCCATTACCAAATAATTATGGATTGGACTTGGAATGTGCTAATGTTCTCAAGAATCAACTAGAGGTGGCAAGACAACCGTGTACATGATTCTCAACATGCAATCAACAAGTTGAGACTGGACTTGCAGGTATTAGATGCACGAGTCAAGAAAATGAAATGAGACACTGAGGTAACCACGAAGAAATTGGAGATTTTGCAGACTAAAAATTGTGCTATATGAATCCGGCCAATCCTATTTTCTAAAGAGATTATAGTTCAAATGGTAAGTTATGTTGATGTGTGTCCATGATGTATGAGCTTTATTTGCCCAGTGTATGTAATTTGCTATTTGTGTATGCTTTATTATCACTGGTGTCGAACTATAATGCCCAGTGGGTATAATTGGCTGTAATTTCTTTATTGTATTGTGTAGGATTATTCTACGTTTCTATGCCTTAGTCTCTTTATTGTATAGTGTATGATTTTTAGAGGCGATAGTATAGAGTAGGATAATTCTTTGAATATGCTATATCGTTGAAACGGGGCCAACACGCCCAAACATTTCCTGGACGCCATGTGAACGAACAAACATGTGTAGTCAAAGCGGGCCTTAATTGGGCTGGTCAAAATAATATTTAGTGGATCCCAAATGATGTCGCCCACTGTAACAATGGCTCTTAGGAGGTTGTTAACAGGCCGAAAGCTCGATAGGGCCGTATATATGGAAATGGCTCGCGGGCCTCTAGCAGGCCGAAATAAATGTCAATTTTGTCTCGGCCCTTTTTACTTTATGGGCCAGTAAGAGGCCGAAATTGTTTTGGGCCAGAGGAGGCCCAATTTGCAAACTAGGCTTTTAATAGGCCGAAAGTCGCATCGGGCTCAAATTTTGCCCCGCGGAACGGGGGCCGCTAATGGACCCAAAATTAGGTTGCACAGTCAAAGGCCCAACTGTTGTGGCCGTTAACAGGCTGAAAGACAAAATGGGCTAGGAATTGGCCCATTTAATGGCCGAGGACAGGCCTAAAGTCACGATAGGCTAGAAGTTGGCCCAATTGCAGAATGAGCCAAGAAAAGGCTGAAAGACGTTTCAGGCTGTTAACAGGCTAGAACTGACAATGGGATTCTAACAGGTCGAAAGAAGCTCGGGTCATAATTGGGACCAAAGACATAGCGGACCGTTAACGGGCTGGAACTGACGATGGGCTGGAAATTGATGGGCCTTTGATGGGTCGGTTCTGTGTAACTTGTATGGGCCATTCTTGTGAATGGGCCTGACTCAAGTAGGCCGCTAATGGGCCAGCCCGCTTATTTTGACAGGCCCGACCTTTTAACCTGAATGGTCCACTATTGGGCCGAGACACATGTCCACGTATCATAGGTGCGTCCCGTCCATTTGCTGGATGACAACTGTCCGAACGCTGGGCCGACACGTGGATCTGCCGGTGAACGAGAATTTTACATGTGGGAAATCCCCATTGGTCCAGGATGTTAACGGGTTATCGGATCCAAACTGGAACCCGGTATCTTAACAGTGACCCGTTATGGTGGATGCCTCGTGTCGGTTACCCTTGATGAAAGCACTTCTATGACACGTGATTTATTGTCATGGAAGTGGACACTTCTGTGATGATAATTTCGGTAATGTCATGGAACACTTCTGCGACAGCACATGTATGACTATCTTGATTCTGTCCTAAAATCATCATGGATGTACATGCTGTTGGAAATATGCCCTAGAGGCAATAATAAATTAGTTATTATTATATTTCCTTGTTCATGATAATCATTTATTATCCATGCTATAATTGTATTGATAGGAAACTCAGATACATGTGTGGATACATAGACAACACCATGTCCCTAGTAAGCCTCTAGTTGACTAGCTCGTTAATCAATAGATGGTCACAGTTTCCTAACGATGGACATTGGATGTCATTGATAATGGGATCACATCATTAGGAGAATGATGTGATGGACAAGACCCAATCCTAAGCCTAGCACAAAGATCGTAGTTCGTATGTTAAAGCTTTTCTAATGTCAAGTATCTTTTCCTTAGACCATGAGATTGTGCAACTCCCGGATACCGTAGGAATGCTTTGGGTGTACCAAACGTCACAACGTAACTGGGTGGCTATAAAGGTGCACTATAGATATCTCCGAAAGTGTCTGTTGGGTTGGCACGAATCGAGACTGGGATTTGTCACTCCGTGTAAACGGAGAGGTATCTCTGGGCCCACTCGGTAGGACATCATCATAATGTGCACAATGTGACCAAGGGGTTGATCACGGGATGATGTGTTACGGAACGAGTAAAGAGACTTGCCGGTAACGAGATTGAACAAGGTATCGGCATACTGACGATCAAATCTCGGGCAAGTATAATACCGCTAGACAAAGGGAATTGAATACGGGATCTATTGAGTCCTTGACATCATGGTTCATCCGATGAGATCACCGTGGAACATGTGGGAGCCAACATGGGTATCAAGATCCCGATGTTGGTTATTGACCGGAGAACGTCTTGGTCATGTCTGCATGGTTCCCGAACCCGTAGGGTCTACACACTTAAGGTTTGATGACGCTAGGGTTATAAAGGAAGTTTGTATGTGGTTACCGAATGTTGTTCGGAGTCCCGGATGAGATCCCAGACGTCACGAGGAGTTCCGGAATAGTCCGGAGGTAAATATTTATATATGGGAAGTCCTGTTTTGGTCACCGAAAAAGTTTCGGGTTTTTCCGGTAACGTACCGGGACCACCGGGAGGGTCCCGGGGGTCCACCAAGTGGGGCCACCAACCCCGGAGGGCTGCATGGGCCAAGTGTGGGAGGGGACCAGCCCCGGGTGGGCTGGTGCGCCCCCCCCCCCCACAAGGGGCCCAAGGCGCAGGGGAGAGTGGGAGGGGGCAAACCCTAGGGCAGATGGGCCCTAAGGCCCACCCCAGGCGCGCCTCCCCTCTCTCCCCCTCTGGCCACCACCCAGATGGGATCTGGGGGCTGAAACCACCCCCTGGGGAGGGAACCCTAGAGGGGGCGCAGACCCCTCCCCTCCCCCTATAAATACATGAGGTTTGGGGGCTACCTAACACACGAGTTTCTCTCCCTCTTGGCGCAGCCCTACCTCTCTCCCTTCTCCTCTCCCGCGGTGCTTGGCGAAGCCCTGCTGGACTACCACGCTCCTCCATCACCACCACGCCGTTGTGCTGCTGCTGGATGGAGTCTTCCTCAACCTCTCCCTCTCCCCTTGCTGGATCAAGGCATGGGAGACGTCACCGGGCTATACGTGTGTTGGACGCAGAGGTGTCGTCCGTTCGGCATTAGGATCTCCGGTGATTTGGATCACGACGAGTACGACTCCTTCAACCCCATTCTCTTGAACGCTTCCGCTTAGCAATCTACAAGGGTATGTAGATGCACTCTCCTTCCCCTCGTTGCTGGTTTCTCCATAGATAGATCTTGGTGACACGTAGGAAAATTTTGAATTTCTGCTACGTTCCCCAACACATGCATGACAGAAAATGTGACCTACTGTGACAAATACGTATCATCACGGAAGTGTTTAACTCCCCTCCGAACGTTACCGACAGTGTGATCTTCCCTTTAGGATGACTCCTGTCGGGTTGATCCCTTGGATAGTACCAGTAACCTTGAGTTCTTCGTCTGCTATCTAGAGCTTGTTGATGACCTTGGAAGAGATCAGATTCAACCCGGCCCTGCCGTCAACCAACATCTTTGTGATCTTGAGGTTACGGATCGTGGGTGAAACCAACGATGGCAAACACCCTACCGCGGTGGTGCGGTCAGGGTGATCCACTTCGACAAAGATAATGGGCGTGTGGGATCACTTGAGAGGTTTCCGAGAATCCGCCACTAGCTCCATGGCATTGACCTCATGCGCCCACTATTTAGGTTGGCGGTAAGAGGAGTGCAAGGACGCACCTCTGTTAATGCACAGGGCGTCAGTGGCCTTCTAGAACTCCTGCTCGCTAGTTTCCTCTTCATCTCCTTCATCACTCTCATCATTACATTCCTTCTTCTCACGGCCTCTGGTGGGTTTCTCCTGATACTTAGGGGCCTTGGTGGGGCGGCCTCCTCTGCCGCCTCGGCCTTTCCCGCCATCACCATCTTCATCTTTCTCCTTGTCGTGCTTCTCGTACTTAGCCATCTGCTTCTTGACGAGTTGGTCAACCTGGTGACACTCTTGCAGATCGTGGCCCTTAGTCCGATGGATCTTGTAGTATGGTCGGCCAGCTTTCCCAGCCTTCTCGGCAGCCGCGACTTCCTGGCAATCCGTGCACACGACAACTTCCTTGCTGGGAGCCTCAGTATTGTCCTTCTTGCCGGCACTAGGAGTGCTCGATCCTTTGATAGCCAACACTGCTTTGTCCTTGCGCTTCTTGTTGCGTTTCTTGTTCTTCTTCTTCTGGCTGATGGTGTCGTCGTCGTCTTCTGAATCAACGTCGATGCCATCTTCTTCACCGGGGAGTCGCCTTCCCTCCTCCACTCGGGCACACTTATCTACCGGAGTGCACAGCTCATTCAAAGTCTTGGGCAACCAGACATTCATTTTAGAATGTATCCTGCGGTTGCGCATGTTGGACTGGAACGCAGCTATCACACCTACCGGGTGGATGTCTGGAATGTTCCTGTGCACCCGACTGAACCTCTGCATGTACTTCCGCCAACTTTCTCCTTCCTTCTACGGGAGGAGCTGCAAATCGCTGGGCCACCCCGGTTCTTGATGGCCGCCCGTGAAGGCGCCAACAAACACATGGCACAGGTCAGCCCAAGTCGAGATGGAGTTCTCTGGCAAGTGCATCAGCCACAACCTCACGTTTGGCTTAAGTGCCAAAGGGAAGTAGTTGGCAAATACCTTCTCGTCTCTTCCCCCGGCAGCTTGAACAACGATGCTGAAGATGCTCACAAACTCTGTCGGGTTCAATCTTCCATCGTACTTTTCTGGTATTTCTGGCTTGAACGTACAAGCAGATGGCCAATGGACTTGCCGCAGCTCACCAGTGAAGGCAGGGCACCCAACCTCGAAAGGCAGGTATCCGCCTTCACCGGGCATGGGCTTGTCGACGTCGGGGCTATTGCGCCTGTCGGACTAGCGGCTAGTGTCGTGGCGCCATTCGATGGTGATGCGTGCGTCTTCCCCCTGCTTGTCTTCCAGGACTCGTCGCTGGTCACGACGTGCTCGGGGATCCGATGAAGCCATCGATACGTCATCGGGTTCTTGGTCGCGTGGCCCTGGCTGTGGCCCCTGCGCTGGCTGTCACGGAGGGGATTGCATCGTGGGGGTGACCCCCTGGGTACGGTCAGCGGCTCAGGCCATTGTCGCCGCCTGTGGAGGCCATGAAAAGCCTGCTCGCTGTGATCCCCCCGCCTTGGCGAAAGCAATCAAGCTCTGAATGGTGGTTCTCCACTCATCCATCTGATCGGTCGCTAGTGGAAATCTCAACAGGAGCTGGGCCCGCACCATGGCGTCCGAAGCGGTGCTCGGCATAGATGATGATGCAGATCGTGATGTTGCTTGGCTTCTGATGGTGCCGGTAGTGGCAGCGTCGTGATCTCATCTTCGTGAGTTGGTCGCTAGGGTGGCGTGGTGGCGAGGTAGATGCGCTTGGGGATCGGCCGCCCCATTTGGCGCATCGGCTCGGCCAGCTCATCCCGGGGGTGGCGCATGTCCTACAGCTGCACCCACAGCGGGGGCGACCAGAGGGTTGTGGTTCGCCCCGAAAAGCATCGTCACTGCGGCTGTGTCTCTTGGTGGGGTGGAGAGGCGGGGACGGAATGATCTCTCCGCCTGCACCTTAAGGAGCGTGGTTGCTGGGATGTTGTTGGTGTTGTCCTTCTCCAGTGCCTCCTGCTCCCGTTTCAGTCGCAGGAGGAGTAGTGACGGCTCCGCCTGCGCCGAGTACATCTCCCATGGCATCCACATCCCTGTGCATCCCCGTAGCCCCCACGGCATCGGCTGCCGCGTGCGAAGGGGCCTTCGAGGTGGACGGGTGAGCCGCAGCACCGAACTTTTTCTTGGGGCCATGGATGTTGGAGCCATTGATGAAGAAAATGATGATGAAGATGATGCGCTGCTTACACTCTCGGGTTCGCGCAAGCGCTTCCCCTACCTGGCGCGCCAAAGATGTCGTGGAAAAACACGGCCACCTATGGGACCATCGGGCCCTTGTGGTTCGACAAGGGGGAAGAGCACATTGCACAAAGAGCAGAGAGTACAGAGCAACAATGCAACGATCATATGGGCAGTTTTTACCCAGTTTCGGGTCGCCGCGAGGTGTAAAACCCTACTCCTGCTTTGGTGGATTGATGAGGGGACCGTGGTGGAGACGCTGTGCTCTTGCCCGGCAAGGTTGCCTCAGGGAAAGAGCAACTACGCGCGTATGAGTGTACAGAGGTTCGAATCCTTTCTAAGGTTACCACGGCCCTCATTTTATAGGTGAAGGGGTCACCTGGCAAATCAGTCACTGCATGTTGATTAGACAAAAAATAGTGCTATCATACCTAACTCTGCAGACAGGACAAGGCGCATTAAATGCACCGCTTAGTGTCACATTGTAGCATAGCCTGGCAAGCCTTGCCATGTTGTTTCGCCACCTTCTCACCTGCCTGCATGACATGTCTCTAGATGGGTGTCATTTGGAGGTGATTTCCTTCGGAAGTGGCCGCCATGTGCCAAATACAGCCACTTAGTCACTTGGGGGCTCGACACCGCACTGATTGGTGACTTCCATTGCTGTGAGGTGGAGCGGTGGAGCCTTGGCGGGGTAATTCGCCCTGGGCGTCCCCGGCAAGCTTGCCGGGGTGGTCTTGCGACTTGTCTTCGGGGCAACCTCAACCCCGCCAGGCTCGCCTGCCCGGCAAGGGAGGTTTTTCCTTGGTGGTATCTTGCTCCTTTAGCATGACTTGGTCTTCTTGATCCGCACTTTGATTCCTCAAAGAGCTATCTCTCCACTTGGCCTCGTCTTGGATGTTGTAACCTCGCTCAGGGAGTCCTGGACTAGGGGGTGTCCGGACAGCCGGACTATCATCGTCAGCCGGACTCCAAGACTATGAAGATACAAGATTGAAGACTACGTCCCGTGTCCGGATGGGACTTTCCTTGGCGTGGAAGGCAAGCTTGGCGATACGGATATGTAGATCTCCGACCATTGTAACCGACTCTGTGTAACCCTAGCCCTCTCCGGTGTCTATATAAACCGGATGGCTTTAGTCCGTAGGACACAACAACCATTACAACAATCATACCATAGGCTAGCTTCTAGGGTTTAGCCTCCTTGATCTCGTGGTAGATCTACTCTTGTAATACCCACATTATCAATATCAGTCAAGCAGGACGTAGGGTTTTACCTCCATCAAGAAGGCTCGAACCTGGGTAAAACATCGTGTCCCTTGTCTCCTGTTACCATCCGCCTAGACGCACAGTTCGGGACCCCCTACCCGAGATCCGCCGGTTTTGACACCGACATTGGTGCTTTCATTGAGAGTTCCTCTGTGCCGTCACCGATAGGAAGGATGCCTCTTCCCGTCTTCAAGGACGGTATCTTCGCCAAAGGAGCCTTGGCCGCCGGCCAAACTATCCGGCTGGGCGGTTTTCTCATGACCGCCTGTCCGGCTACCGCTTCGACGATGACCTCTCGGGTCATCGAAAGCAATCTTCACGTCAACTCTGAATTCGCCGAGCAGCTAGATCCAACAGAGCTCTCGTCCGTAAACGAACTCTTGGATCGCATCGCCGCCCTGGGAGTCGCTACAGACTACAATCAGATCGGGCTTAAAACCGATCTGAGAGAGATTAACTCTCCCCAGGTTACCCACCACGTCACGGTGGTAGAGGAACGTCGCGGCGACTCTTCTCCTATATTAAAAACTAGTCGTGTCCGGGCTATCGAACCCTCCATGCCGGATTCCCGCGGAGGGACGGATTTCGATCAAGCGCTGAACCTAAAGTCAGGCATCAGACCAGACTCGTTGGACAACGTTCCACTTTCCAAGCTTCCGAATTCAGAAACTTCTCGGCCCTCGAGCCTCGAGATGGGTAGGGTTCCGGACTCAATTAGACCCACCCGTCCAGATATATGTGATCTATCTCTAATCTGGCAAGAGCCAGCTAAAACAGTACATCATTACTGGGCCAGATTCCTCCTGGTCATGGACAGGATAAAGGACTGCTGAGAGGAAAACGCAATCTCAATTTTTTGCAATAATTGCATGGACAGGGGAATCTTGAACGCCGTCAGCCGTCGTGAAATCACACGCTTCGCCGACCTGGCATCCATAGTACGAAAGTACTGTGCGATAGAGAGTTTCCGGAAGACCAAAAATAGGTTTTGGGACAATCCGGCCCCGAATACAACCCCAGTTCGCAACAAAAGGGTGCATTACACTCAGGCACCAGGTACAAAAACCAAAAAACATAAGCCCCATAAAGGGAACGGAACCGTATTGGAGGGATGGCTCAGCAGACCCTGTACAATTCACAGTACCAAGGGTGCCACCCCAACACATAGCCTTCGAGCATGTTGGATATTACGGCAGGTGGCCAAAAGTGGCGAGGAGCTTCTAGCCCCGGAAAACCACACCAACAGTACCGGTACGGTATCAACAGTCTTCGAAACTTTCACATCAAACAATATGCAGAAACGAACAATCCGCAGCCTCGTCGAAGTCTACCAAGTAGCAACAGCAAATCCTTGGAGCGACGCGGCCATCACCTTCAACGCCAGCGATGAACCGAAATTCCGAACAGCCCGAGCACCAGCCGCATTGGTCCTCAATCCAATAGTGGACGGCTTTCGACTTACCAAGGTACTCATGGATGGCGGCAGCGGATTAAACCTCATCTACGAGGAAACTCTTCAAAAAATGGAAATAGACTGGAGCCGCATTGAGCGAAGCAGCACAACCTTCAGAGGAATAATCCCTAGTCGGGAAGCGCGCTGCACCGGAAAAATCACACTTGATGTGGTGTTCGGCTCACCGGACAATTACAGGTCCGAAGAAATCACGTTCCAAGTGGCCCCGTTCAACAGCGGATATCACACTATATTAGGACGAGAGGCATTCACAATTTTTCAAGCCGTACCCCATTACGGGTACATGAAGCTCAAAATGCCTGGGCCCGGCGGGATAATCACTCTCGTTAGTGATCCGTACATAGCACTCCGCGCCGAAAACAAAACAGCCGCATTAGCCCTGGAGGCACTATCCGAAGCCCTAGCGGCAGAGGAACTCACCGCGCTGCGCTCTATGTTGCATAGAGATGATGTGATACTCGATAAGAGATCCAAATCCACCTCCTTTAAACCAGCGGACGAAATAATAAAATTCCAGGTCCATCCAACGGACCCGACAAAGACGGCCTCCATCAGGGCACAGTTGAACCCTGATGTAGACGCCGCATTGCGAGAATTCCTTCGGGAAAATTGGGACATTTTCGCCTGGCATCCTTCAGATATGCCGAGAATCCCACGCAGATTGGCAGAGCATAGCCTAAATATCCTAAAAGGGTTCAAGCCAGTCAAACAGGCTCTTCGACGATTTTCCAAACCCAAAAGACGGGCAATGGGAGAAGAACTAGCCAAACTATTGGAAGCCGGATTCATCAGAGACATCAAACATCCGGATTGGCTAGCAAACCTGGTAATGGTACCAAAGAAGGACAAATCCTGGCGCCTATGTGTCGATTTCAAAGACCTAAACAAGGCCTGCCCAAAGGATCCCTTCCCCCTCCCCCGCATCGATCAAATCATCGATGCTACCGCAGGGCACGATTCATTGTGCTTCCTGGACGCATACTCCGGCTACCATCAAATCAAGATGGCAGAAGCGAACCAAGCCGCAACGACATTCATTACTCCATACGGACCATTCTGCTTCAACACGATGCCCTTCGGACTTAAAAACGCCGGCGCAACATATCAGCGCATGATTCAGACATGTCTGGCTACCCAGATCGGCAAAACAGTAGAGGCATACGTAGACGACGTAGTCATCAAAACCAAACACGTCGAAACTCTAGTAGACGATTTGAGGGTCACATTCGACAACCTCCGAGCATATGACATCAAGCTGAATCCAGAAAAATGTGTTTTCGGCGTACCAGCCGGAAAGCTCCTGGGCTTCATTGTATCCGGTAGAGGAATTGAAGCAAACCCGGCCAAGATCCGAGCTCGATCACAGCTGGATATTCCAAAAGACCTCAAACAGATCCAAAAATTGACTGGATGCGTGGCGGCTCTCAGCCTCTATCGCCTCTATCGCCTTTCCCCTCTATCGCCTCTCTATCGCCTCCTCGGACGCACCGAACACTTTGAGTGGACGGATGCTGCCACTGCCGGACTCGAAGAAATAAAAGCCGTATTGGCAACAAATCCGGTCCTGGCTGCGCCCAACCTGGGCGAACCAATGTTGTTATACATCGCGGCAACACATCAAGTTGTGAGCGCGGTACTCGTCATAGAACGAGAGACAGAAGGGCATAAATTCCCTCTTCAAAAACCAGTGTACTACGTATCCACTGTTTTAACTCCCTGCAAGTCCCGTTACCCACACTATCAAAAAATAGCGTATGTGGTGTTCATGGCATCCCAGAAGCTCCGACACTACTTTCAAGAGTGTTCGATAACAGTGGCCTTCGAAGTACCCCTAAATGACATTATAAACAACCGCGACACGACGGGCAGGATTGCAAAATGGGCCATTGAGCTCCTACCATTCGATATAACTTACAAACCCCGGCGAGCTATAAAGTCACAAGTTTTGGCTGACTTCATCGCTGAGTGGACTGAAGCCGAACTCCCTAAAGAGTACGGCGCATACTCCAACTGGATTATGCACTTCGACGGCTCCAAAATGTTGGCCGGATTGGGGGCTGGCGTCGTATTGACGTCCCCAACCGGAGACACAGTCCAATACATACTTCCGATAATGTACACGGACTCCAACAACGCAGCCGAATACGAGGCCCTCTTGCATGGCCTCCGGATGGCAATCTCCATGGGCATTCAACGCCTAGAGGTGCGCGGGGACTCAAACCTCGCAATATCCCAAGTAAATGGAGACTTTGACGCCAAGGATCCGAAAATGGCAACCTATCGTAACGTTGTCCTTAAAATGTCAGCTCGGTTCGAAGGACTTGAATTCCACCATGTAGCCAGGGATAATAACCAAGCGGCCGACGTATTAGCACGCATCGGTGCAAAACATGACGCTGTCCCTCCAAACATCTTCCTGGAATGGCTGTTCAAGCCATCCGTACTATGGGAAGAGGAGTCCGGAAATAACAAACCGGAAGCAGCCGCACCAACCGACACAGAGCACTCTAACATAACCGGCGCGTCAGCCGATGAAATAACACCTTCAACCCACGACGTAATGGCAGTAATCGCCCCGTGGACAGAGCCATTCCTAGCCTACTTGCTTAGGCAGGAACTTCCCGAAGACCAAAATGAGGCCCGCTGCATAGTTCGGCGATCTAAAGCCTACAAGGTCCATGAGGGAGAACTCTATAAGAAAAGCACAAACGGAGTCCTTCAAAGGTGTATCTCCGAAGAGGAAGGGCGAGACCTTCTGGCTGAAATTCACGCCGGAATAGGCGGACACCACGCCGCAGCCCGGGCCCTTGTAGGAAAGGCATTCCGTATAGGATTTAATTGGCCGACGGCCCGGGCAGATGCTCAGGACTTAGTCCAAAGATGCGTCGGTTGTCAGCTCTTTGCTAATCAGAGCCATATGCCACCCACCGCCCTCAAAACTATACCCATTACCTGGCCGTTCGCGGTCTGGGGGCTTGACATGGTTGGACCACTTAAAGGGGGAACCCACAAGCAAAGATACCTATTGGTCATGGTGGATAAATTCACCAAATGGATAGAGGCCAAGCCAGTTAAAACAGCAGAGTCTGAACCAGTGATAGACTTCATATCCGGGGTAGTACACCATTATGGTGTCCCCCACAGCATCATCACCGATAACGGCACGAACTTCACGGCCGACGAGGTTAAATCATGGTGCAAAAATATGGCCATTAAGCTCGATTATGCTTCAGTCTATCATCCTCAAACCAACGGTCAAGTGGAACGAGCAAATGGTCTAATAATGAGCGGCATCAAACCCAGACTGGTGCGGTCCCTTACAAAATTTGACACGCACTGGGTAGAGGAGCTCGACTCCGTACTCTGGGGGCTGCGGACAACGCCCAACCGTACTACCAGATTCACACCATTTTTCATGGTATACGGCGCAGAAGCAGTTCTGCCCTGCGACATCATTCATGACTCACCTCGAGTGCGCATGTACGAAGAAAGAGAAGCCGAGTTGGATCGGCAGGACAGCTTGGACGCATTGGAGGAAGAACGCGACATCGCCAAGGCTCGTTCCGCATTCTATCAGCAGCAGGCTCGAAGATATCAAAGCAGAGAAGTACGGGCCAAGACTTACAACGTTGGCAAACTAGTTCTACGCCTGCCGGACAAGAAAAAGGACAAGATCAAGCCCAAATGGGAAGGCCCCTTCATCATCAATCAAGTCTTGACCGGCGGAGCGTACCGTCTATGAAATGCGTCGGACAACCGACTCGAGCTGAACCCATGGAACGCAGCCCGCCTCCAAAGATTCTATGCCTAGTGCCGGACTAAGAGTTCGTCCCTTTCCCTCGTCCAAATTTTTTACACTTCATTTGTCTTTTGTTTATCTTTTTTCTCTCACCCTTATTCATCAAAGCCTTAAAAGGCTTACTTGCGCTTCATTCGCACATGTGCTATCCGCACTCATTATACCTGGGGGCTTCCTCACCAGAAGCTTAATTATAAGGGCTTCATGCCCAGCACACATGTCAAACTTCCATGTGTACCTTTTATTCACCAATATATGCATCGATATGACTTAAGTTTCGGCCAAGCTGGGTTGCTTGGCTCCTGTGCTTACCCCTACGTTCCCGATTGTTCGGCTAGGAGGTAAAGGGAGCACCTCTGCGATTGTTACTGCCGGGTCACCCGGATGTGTACCTCAGACTGGGTGAAGCCGAAAGCTAGCATTCTTAAGGGAATATTCGGTCGGTGATTTGAAAGATGATTTTTTACCAATTTATTTATCTTCCCCCAGATGTTATCCTGCTCTTTTTGCAGTCCGTACATGCACTTTAGGGCATGCCTCCCCAGAGGAAAGGAACCCTTAACGGAACTATTCTCCCTGGAAGATGTTTCTTACTAACCATGTAATATAACATAACTAGTTGGGCACTTGTCTGATAAAGCACTAATGACCCCTACGCCTGGTCTCCATGCATGCCCCGGTTGTTTCTCAACCGAGAAGGTATTCGGACACACTCCGGACTCTAGGGTCCCGAGGTTGAAGCGAAAAGGTCGGCAAAGACAAACGATCTACAATCCGGCTAGAAGGCATTTTACATGTCATTTTCAAATACATTGTCAAATCGACTGACTGTATTCCTCCTCAATCCCGTCTAACAGGCTGTCTAATTTACAGTCCCGTTGGGAAAATTTAGCGGCCAACTCTACTTGGCCGTATACTAAGCTCACAGGGATCTCCTTCCCATCGGGCCTCACAGGTCCGACTTCGGCCATGTGGTTGGGATCCGCCTTCTTCTACCGCATCTTCACCATAGCCCAGGCCTCCCTGGCACCTTGGCGGCAGGCTGAAATCTTTCATAAACGGAAGCGCTGCCGCACTCCCGGAAGCTTCTCCGCAAGCTCCCCAAGGCCTCCGGATAGGGAGAGGGCTGGCCATAAAGCCTGGACGACGCCGCTCATTGCCTGCCGAACTCGTTCGAGCAGTTGCAACAGCTCGGGAAGTTGATCACCCGTTGACACGGGCATCTCCTCCGCAGGGCGACCTGTGAGTATACCTATAGACATATTTTGTCAATTGACTTCCTCGCCGAACTCTTCTTTTCAAAGGAGTTCGCTCAAGCACTTACTATAGATGTCGCGACGAAGCCGCTGATTCTCCTTAACGGAGCCAGACAGCTCGGCCCGAACACCTTTCAGCTCTTCTCCAAGCTGGGTATGGGCATCCTGGAGCTTGTTCCTTTCTTGCAGCACCCTCTCGCCGGCCTTCAGCTGGCGCAGTAGTTCTTGCCTGTCCGGATCCTGTCCGGCAGCACCTGCAATGTCATTATTAGACTTGCGTGCAGGCCGCACACCACTTATCTTTTTAAATAATGTGTTACCAGGAGGATTTCCTGTGTTTCCTCCTGCGGCAACGAGTGCGGCCTCAAGTTGGGCCTTACACTCTTGCAGCTCCTGAGACAGTTGGGTATTCTTCTTTGTAAGATCCTACAGTTCAAATGATCCTTAAATCAGTTAATATAACTACTTTAAGTCTCGGGGGCTACTGGCATATACAACTATTAAAATCTCTTACCCGTATGTCTTTTACATACTGCTCCGTGGCTCTGGTTAAACCATCTTGAGCGGCACGGAGGTGCGCGTCCCCCGCGTTAAAGGCATTCAACGCCTCAGGGGAGAAGCACGTGTCACGAAAAACTGTCCGGCGGCGCCTATGGTTCATGGCGCTCTCCACCTCAGATTTGGTGGCGGACAGTCTATCGGCATCCTCCATTGGAGGAGTATCCAGCTCGCGCCTTGCGCTCGCCTCCCCCTCCGGACCAGGCGCTGGAGCTTGGCTAGTAGAGGCTGGGTTGGCAACTTCTACGCCCGCAGTCCGGCGGGCGCTTTTTCTCCTACAAAAGTTATAAGCACTCAAACGCTTCCTAGGAACGTTGTTCTAAATAACGAACCATGAGCTATACCTTTGCGGCGACGTTTCAATCCGCGCCACGCTCCTCTTCCGCCTGCTGGACCGGACTGACCCTTGTTGGCCAGCCGCCGCGGGTTCAGCTTCCTGCCTTGAAGGCACCGCCTGCAGACACCATTGTATACGGTGGTCAGAAATGTGCGAAGATGGAATAATGGTGTTAGGAATTCGGTCGTAAGTACCTGGGAAGCCGATGACAAGCCGGGGTAGTCGGCCGTAATGGCGACTAGAGCATTGTCCATGCTGAGCTGGTGGAACACCCCATCAATTAGCTCCACCTTTTTATCTGGATCCTCTTCGGAGGTCGGATCGAGGGATCTTCCCGGATCCTCGGGTTGTGGAGCCGCACTGTGAATGTCCTCCACATCCCGGGGCAGTTCCTGCGTCAAAATCACAGAGTAAGGTACTCGGCTTTAAAAGCACGGGTCGGATGAATAAACGTCCACTTACCCAGCTCCGAGGGTTGTTCATGGAGAACCCATTCAATGGGCTCATACGGAGGAAGTCCTCCTTCTCCCCCTTGTACAGGCCGGACAGAATCTTCACCAGATCCTCGGCCGATCCCGGCCACTTACGGCCATGGCGGGTGGCATCGTCCTCCCCGTTGAAATCCCACATTGGGTGGCCCCTGTATTGCAGCGGCTGCACCCCCCGCATAATGCACGTGGCCATGACTCCGATCATGGTCAATCCGGAATGGGCCAGCAACCTTATCTGGCCCATCAGATAATGGACGCTCTTGTCTTCCTCCAGCTGAGGGCTCCGCTGGCGCCAACTTAGGCATTTCTTCAGAGGAGCGTTGCTAAACTCAGGGAGGCCGATCCGAACTGGGTCCGGCAATGGAGCGTCTTCTATATAAAACCATTCCGAAGGCCAGTCTTCGGACGCCTTCCTAGGGGTTCCGGATAGATATCCGGTCCCGGCGATGCGCCATATTTCGGCACCGCCCACTTGATATATTGACCCCTCGTGAGAGCGGGGTACGAGGCAGAATAGCCTCTTCCACAGCGCGAAATAGGGCTCGATGCCCAGGAATAGCTCGCAAAGAGCAACGAAACCCGTGATATGCAGAATAGAGGCGGGCGTTAGGTGATGGAGCTGGAGTCCGTAGAACTCCAGGAGCCCGCGGAGGAACGGATGTACAGGAAATCCAAGCCCCCTTATTAGATAAGGGATGAAGCATACCCGCTCCCCTTTAGAGGGACTAGGGGTGGCCTCCGCTTGCTTCCCACCTTTATAGGTGGCCAGCCCGGCTCGGACTGGAACCATAAAGGCCGGAGGAAGATATCCCTCCGCTTCGAGCGTCACCAGCTCGCTGTGCGGAACAGAACATCCCCTCCAATCTCCTGGCAAGGGACTAGGAGCGCGAGAAGAGGAGCCGCGTCGACGGTCCATGATGGAATGGATTTTTTGTCAAGAAGCGCTCCGATGAGTACTCGCGGGAGGAAGATGGTGCGATTTGGATCTGGATTCCTGCCTCTCTTATAGGCAGGTTATTTGCGCAGCTAGGGGGTAAAACATAAAAGATACCCTGGCTTTTCGCATTCGTGCGACGAGTGGAAGAAGGCCATTATTGGGCGTGGAAGCCAAGAAGCGCGACATTGATAAGGAAGCCGGACACTGTTCGGCAGGTACATGGAACTTAAAGGAGAACCCACCTTGCAACGCTGAAGACTACACACGTGCTGGACTTAGCGTCATTAAAGCCTGGTTCGGGGGCTACTGAGGGAGTCCTGGACTAGGGGGTGTCCGGACAGCCGGACTGTCATCGTCAGCCGGACTCCAAGACTATGAAGATACAAATTGAAGACTTCATCCCGTGTCCGGATGGGACTTTCCTTGGCGTAGAAGGCAAGCTTGGCGATACGGATATGTAGATCTCCTACCATTGTAACCGACTCTGTGTAACCCTAGCCCTCTCCGGTGTCTATATAAACCGGATGGGTTTAGTCCGTAGGACACAACAACCATTACAACAATCATACCATAGGCTAGCTTCTAGGGTTTAGCCTCCTTGATCTCATGGTAGATCTACTCTTGTAATACCCACATTATCAATATCAATCAAGCAGGACGTAGGGTTTTACCTCCATCAAGAGGGCCCAAACCTGGGTAAAACATCGTGTCCCTTGTCTCCTGTTACCATCCGCCTAGACGCATAGTTCGGGACCCCCTACCCGAGATCCGCCGGTTTTGACACCGACACTTGCTCTTGAGCATGTGTACATTCTGGGCAACATACGCCTGGGGTTTGTTGCACCGACAATAACATTCAATTTTTATCAACTCTTTGTCCTAAAACAACACCAACAACATAATCACTAGCATCACACATGATTTCGAAAGGCAGATTCCAATCAGGTGGTTGAACGATAGGTGCAAAGGTTAAGGCTTTCTTAAGTGTTTCAAAGGCATCTACACAATCATCATCAAAACAAATGGAACATCTTTTGCAAGATAATAGTAATAGGCTAGAAATTTTATAGAAGTCTTTAATGAACCTCCTATAAAAAGCAGCATGACCAAGGAAACTTCATATACCTTTAATATCTTGAGGACAGGGCATTTTCTCAACTGCATCAACTTTAGCTTTATCTACCTCAATACCTCATTCAGATATTTTATGCCCCAAGGAAATACCTTCATTCACCATAAAGTGTCCTTTCTCCCAATTCATGACAAGATTAGTTTCTTCACATCTCTGCAAAACTTGATCAAGGTTTCTTAAGCAATCATCAAAAGAAGTTTCATAAACGGAAAACCTCCACAATCTTTTAACAAAAGTCAGCGAATATAGCAAGCATACATCTTTAAAAGGCATCAGGTGCAATGCATAAACCAAAAGGCGTACGTCTATAAGCATAAGTTCCAAAAGGATAATAAAGGTGGTTTTCTCTTGACTAGATTGTGATACAGGTATTTGAGAGAAACCAGAATATCTATCAAAAAAAGTGTGTATGCTTAAACAATCTTTCTAACATTTGATAAATAAAAGGTAAGGGGTAATGATCATTTCTAGTAGCTTTGTTTAATTTTCTAAATCGATTATCATCCTATAACCAGTTACAAGTCTTTGTGGAATTTGCTCATTTTTATCATTAGGAACAACAGGAATGCCTCCTTTCTTAGGGACAATATTAACAGGGTGAAAGTCCAACTAATCCTGAGGTGGTTTTGCTAATTCATAACAACATATAGCTCATTGAGCTAATATCCATTCAAGTTTAATATTTCAGAAAGTTCAATGAATGGCATGGCATGGACTAGAGATGTGGACCCCTCAAAATGCTAAGGAGGCATATTGGCAAAAGCTCAAGACTCCTCATTTCATTTTTATTGATCCAAGATCACATTGAGTCCATAGGAAAGACAATACTATTAAAAGGGGATGAGGTGTTGCTTAATGGCTTCCTTGCTCAAAATGCTTAGTGGTATTGCTCCAAAGCCCTCAACCTCTTTCTCATTCCAAATATGTTAAAACCCCAAACTCCAAATCGCCCCACCAATTCATTCCATCCGGAGCCACCGAGTTCATAAGACATAGCCACAGCCAGAAACCCTAACAGTTCAGTCACACCGATACGGATCTTGGTCTCACCGAGATGGCCTTGCCAATTCTCTATTGCATGTTGCAATTACTTCGGTCTCACCGAAATAGTGACTGCTCTCACCGAGTTAGCTTGACATTTTCTCTGTTGCCTTATTGCTTCACTTTGGTATCACCGAGTTGATGTTTGCCCTAAGCCCTAGCCATCAGTCCCACCAAGATTCCTATCGTTCACATTTTGAACCGAATCGGTCTCGCCGAGTTCTTCTATTCGGTCTGACCAAGTTGGGTCAAATGTGTGTAACGGTTGGATTTTGTGTGGAGGCTACTATATACCCATCTACCCATTCTCAATTCAAGAGAGAGCCATCAGAACGTGCCTACACTTCCAAAATACATTTTCTGAGAGAGAACCACCTGCTCATGTGTTGAGATCAAAATATACCAATCCTACCACAAGAATCTTGATTCTAGCCTTCCCCAAGTTGCTTTCCACTCAAATCATCTTTCCACCATATCCAAATCTGTGAGAGAGAGTTGAGTGTTGGAAGACTATTTTTGAAGCACAAGAGCAAGGAGTTCATCATCAACACATCATCCAGTACCTTTTGGAGAGTGGTGTCTCCTAGGTTGGTTAGGTGTCGCTTGGGAGCATTCGACAAGATTGTGGAGTTGAACCAAGAATTTTGTAAGGGCAAGGAGATCGCCTACTTCGTGAAGATCTACTCGAGTGAGGCAAGTCCTTCATGGGTGATGGCCATGGTGGGATAGACAAGGTTGCTTCTTCGTGGACCCTTCGTGTGTGGATCCCTCCATGGACTCGCGCAACCGTTACCCTTCGTGGGTTGAAGTCTCCATCAACGTGGATGTACGATAGCACCACTTATTGGAACCACAACAAAATCTCCGTGTCATCATTGCGTTTGCACTCTCCAAACCCTTCCCTTTATCTTCATATGCAATATTTTACTTTCCGCGGCTACAGTCTTAGAATTGCATGTGTAGGTTAATTGCTTGACTTGTGCTAATTGCTAAAATTTGCCCACAACTAAAATTGGGAAAGTGTTAGATTTTTATTTGGTCAAGTAGTCTAATCACCCTCCTCTAGACCTACTTTCGATCCTACAAGTGGTATCAGAGCCTTCATCTCCATTTGCCTTGATTTCCGTAGCTTTGGTGATCATAGCATTGGTTACACAACCTAGGAGAGTATGGCGTCTAGCGAGGAAAATTACCACCGTAGATGTTCTTACTTTGATGGTACTAATTTTGCTAGTTGGAAGCATAAGATGAAAATGCATATTCTTGGTCATAACCCCGCCATTTGGGATATTGTGCACATTGGCTTGCAAGGTGATTTCTTCGAGGATGGAAAAGAACCAGATCATGAAGCGTCTGCGGAAGAAATGAAGATGTTGCAATACAATACTCAAGCTTGCGATATTCTCTTCAATGGATTGTGTCCTGCAGAATTCAACAAAATTAGCCTCCTCGATAATGCACAGGAAATTCAAGATACTTTGGTTGATATGCACGAAGGCACCGAGTCTGTCAAGGAATCCAAATTGGATGCGCGTCAAAGTCAACTTGACAAGTTCAAGACGAAGGATGGTGAAGGGGTCGCTAAGATGTACTCTAGGTTTGCTCTCATCACAAATGAGATTGCTAGCTTAGGAAGCAAAGAGATGACCGAGAAATTAATCATCAAGAATATCCTAAGAGCCATGGATGGATAATATGATACAGTGTGCACCTTGATCCAAATGATGCCCAATTACAAAGATCTCAAGCCCACGGAAGTCATCGGTAGAATTGTTGCTCATGAGATGTCACTCAAGGACAAGTAAGAGCTCCACAACAAGTCGAGTGGTGCTTACAAAGCTTCAAGTGATGCTCCTATAACATCAAGTGATAAACAAGTCTCCAGTGAAGAATTGAGCTTAATGGTGAAGAACTTCAACAAGTTCTACAAGAATAGAAGCAAAGAGAGAAGCTCCAAGTCAGGATCCTACAATGACAAAAGATCTTCTAGTCGTGGTCATAATTGCTACAATTGTGGAAGACCCGAACCCTACTCCAATGAGTGTACGGCTCCCTACAAGAAAAGAGAAGATTCACCAAAAAGGAGGAGTAAAATAGATGAATCACCTCCAAGAGAGAGAAGGAGTAGAGATGATCGTTATGAACGAAGACCCTCTCGTAGAAGCAAGGATTTAGAAAGGAAGGACAAGTCATCAAAGAGCTACACAAGACAAAAACATCAAGCTCACGTTGGTGAATGGGTATCCGGTTTCGACTCCGACAACTACTCCGAGAGAAGCTGTCACTCCGACTCCGAATATACTCAAGATGAAGGTGTTGCCGGACTTGCACTTGTGTAATCCAACTCCTACGACATATTTGACTCACCAAATGAAGGAATTGGAAGATGCTTCATGGCTCAAGGCCCTAAGGTAACACACCCCGAGTATGTTGATTTCAATAGTGATGAAGATGATTTGCTATGTGATGATGATTTACTTGTTGACAATACTAGTGGTGAAAACTATGATGAACTTGCTAATGATCATGCTAATCAAGATAAAACGAATGACAATGATAAGGAGGAGACTGGTCGTCTAACTAAAGAACTAAAAACTCTTAAGTTAGCTCATGAAACAACTCTAGAGGATCATAGAGAGCTCAAAAGAAATCATGAGAAGCTACGCTTCGAGAAGCTAAATTTAGAGAAAGAGCATGAGTTCCTAAAAGCTATCAATGATGATCTTTGAAAGAAGAGTTCTTCTTATCTTTCCAAACGTCTCCTCTTGTCTACTTATATGCCACAAGTAAAATCTAGCAACAAGAACAAGAAAGATTCTTCCCCTAGTAGAAACAATAACAATGTTAAATCTAATGTTGTTGCTTATAATAGTTCTCTTGACTCCACTGATGATTCTCTTAGCCAAGTTACACTTGAGCAAGAAAATAGCTTATTGAAGGGAATTATAGAGAAAGGTGTTTACAAGAGCTTTGCCGGAAGTAAGCAATTTGAAGAAATTGTACGCAAGCAAGGAAGACACCAGAAGAACCAAGGTGTTGGTTTTGAACAAAAGTTCAATGCCAATGGAGTTGAGTGGGAAGAAGATCAATATCCCAAGACGAAGTTTGTTCCTCAACAAGAGAAGTATGACCCCACTTCTATCAAGGGAACACCAGCTCAATATGATCTTCCACCACAAGACAACAAGCTAAAAGGCAAGGACAAGCTTTAAGAAGAGACTGATTCATTTAAAGAAGCTCCTAAGGCCATGGTCAAGTGGGTTCCCAAGACTACGACAAGTTCTACTTCATAAATTACGACTACAACTCCAAGGATTCCCATCAAGTTGATGTGGATTCCAAAGAAGAAGAACTAGAGTGTTCTTGAGGGTGACTCCGCCAACATACTTCACTCATATTCATTTTGGCAAGAACATGTGCAATCAACTTTCATATATTGCACTAGTTCATGGAGTCACAAACCCTCTTGTTGGTAAGACAAGGGACAAGGTAACCTAGTGCTTCCATGGACATCATCATATGTGTTTTTCACTCTATGACTATGAATATCCTTATATGTTCCTTGTAGGACTAACCCATGTAGGCACCAGTAGGGAAAAGCCTAGCAGTAGCGCGGGTTATTGGCCTATCTGTAGAGCGGGTAACCGTGCTACTGATACGGTGCTACAGCTAAAGGTTAGCAGTAGCGTTTGCTGACACGCGCTACTGCTATATCTACTTAGTAGTAGTGCGTGCTACAATAGCCGCTACTGGTAATTACTAGTAGTGCTTCTCTCTGCATGCGCTACTACTATTATTATATATTCTATTTCTTTTAAATTTTAGGTCATATTCATACATATTTATATAATTTTTCATACAGTAGCAATTTAGAGATTTTTTTACATTATAATGAGTTATTAAATCACTAGGTGAAAGAACCACGGATTAGTTTCAAATGGATGGATCCTAAGTGACCAAGTCATGGATTATCACAATAATCCATGACATGATCACTTAGGATCCATCCACTTGAAACTAATCCGCGGCTCTTTCACCCAATGATATAATTACTCATCATCATCATCATCATCGTCGTCGTCGTTGTCGTCGTCGTCGTCATAATCAGCATGATATTAACATAAAAATTCTTGCATCATATCATCACCAACAACACTAGCTAATAATCATCATAGTTATTACCACCAACACTATTTAATCATCATAGTCATAGCTAATCACCACCAACACTAGCTAATAATAATCATCATAGTCATCACCACCAACACTCATTCTAGCTATCTAATCACTCATGCTGCTCTCTCTCTCTCAGGTAAAATAGCATAGAACATGTGTAGCACTCCTGATTCATCATATTGGAGCATGCAGATAAACCTGTCTCCTAATTTTGGGCTGCACTTCTGATTGCTGCCCCCTAGTACTTCTCTGCGATCATTCAGAATTTTGTTCTAGTCTTTGACTATTAATACTAGCTCGCTTTTAAAAATCCTGAATGCACTCATGTGCAATGTAGGATGTCTTGGCCGTATGCTAACCATGGACATGCGACCTTTAGCCTCGATCCACTGAGGCACAACTATCATTGGGCGTCCCTGTTGAAGAACATCGTAGTAACATCCTTAGCAATGAAGTTTAGCTTAAAAAATAATGTATGCAAAAGATGCACTAAGGACAAATAGTAAAAATCTTACCATCTTTCCTAAATAGATGTGACCGTAGTTCAGTACGGATACTATTGGTCACACATTTTGAGTACTAAGGTTTTCAAGTTCAGGAAAATAATTTGTCTTGATAGTATGAAGATCCTTAAGCCATGAAACATAATGACTTATCTCCTCGCAGTTTAATTCAGCCCTGGTACAGTAGTAGGTCATGTCTACCAAGCGCCGGACATGTTTGCTTGAATGGAAATAACCTCTCAATAGAAATTAGTTGTCAACTCTTTTTGAATAAACAATATCCAAGACATAAATATGGTTGAGAAACTCACATAATGGTAGAAATGGAGGTGTCTGTACATCGACCCAGATGTTGATATTATCTTCCATATCATCTTCCAGACGAATATCAAAGGTGATAAGCATATCAGGCTCAAATGCATAAGCCTTGCATAGTGCTCTCCATTGTTTGCATTCAAAATGGGTGTAGGTGTCTGAATTGTATAATTTTGCGGCAAAACTATAACCATGCTCGGTCCTCAAGTTAACTCTTTTACCTCCATAGTTTCCATAGTACTAAAACCAACCTTATCCAAGACATACATTCTTGCATGGCAGGGGATATGCTAGTAGAATAGTAAAAAATTAAAATTATAAGTTGAAGCAAAAGAAGCAAAAGTCATGATTAATTACAAAAAAAAGACTTGTCATTGGGACTTACTATATCCACTTTGAAGGTATCATCCAACTTGATGCTGAAGCGCCTACCACCAATTAGGTGAGGCCTGTCGCACAGGCCACGCTCGTCTTTGTAGTATTCAGAAATGCTGAATTCCTTTCCGTCGTCAGACATTTCCTATGTTCATAGTTGAACCATTAATTAAAAATAAGGCAACTACCAAGAAACACAACAGACATATCACTATTACTCAATATGCAACGGGTTGACTTTAGGTCTATCGAGTCTTCCTTCCTAAACTCTCATCTCACGTATATGGTGGGCACTCCCTCTTTGATATTGTGACCGTTGGTGATGGTCGCTACTCTTCCTTTCCCTAGTGCATTACAAATATCTAGCACAAGGAAGAGAAAGAGAAGTGACCCCCACGACAACAATCGACATTCTTCTTCTCTAATATATGGTGGACACTCCCTCACTATTTCTACTGACGATGATGGTCGCTACTCCTTCTTCCCCTAGTGTGTAACAAAGGTCTAGCACAAAGAGAAGATGGAGAAGCGACCCCCACGACAACAATCGGCACACTTACTCTCTCAAATATATATGTGGTGGACACTCTCCCTCACTGAAATACACACAAGGAGCCGAAACAGACCTAAAGTCAACCCGTTCCATATATCAAGCAATGACATAGAAAATGCTTTGCCGAAATATCATTGAATTCCTGTTCTAGCAAATCACAAGCACTAAATATGTCCTACATTGTAGCACAAGTCATGCTAAAATTCATGAAAAATTTTGGCATGACCTTTGCTAAAGACAAGACATATCGAGCGCCTAAAATTTGCCGGGACGGGAATGAATCAACATTCTGGCAAAACATAGGCCACTCGGAGGCACACTGCAAACAAGAACACCAAGACATCCTCTATTCAGAATGCATCATCATCGACATCAATGACATGGAAACTATATAGCACTAGCATTTTCATCATCGACATTTAAAACACATTATCATTTGGCTATTCTCATATAGAGGTCTTAAGGGGTCGACGATGGGGACGACTGCGGGGATGAGGCAGGGGCAAACTTGGTTTTTACGTAAACAAAATATATTAACCACTTACTATAAATAAACTCATTCTATTAAGCACTTACTATAAATAAACTAATTCTATTAAGAACTTGCCATAAATAAACTAATTCTATTAAGCACTTACTATAAATAAACTAGTTCTATTAAGCACTTGTTATAAATAAACTAGTTGTATTAAGCACTTACTATAAATTACCTAGTTAGTTAACCTAGATAATTAACCTAATTAAACTAGTTAACCTAGCTAGCCAACCTAGTTGACCTAGCTAGTTTGAATTTTTACTAATTTACTAAAAAATTCTACTCTATGCAAGAACAGAGTGAGGAGAGA
>NC_057798.1:545775509-545815897 GCF_018294505.1 Triticum aestivum
GGAGGGAGGAGGGGCGGCCGAAGGAGGAGGAAGGAGGGTGCTGCCGGAGGAGGAGGGAGAGGAGGGAGGAGGGCATACCGAGGACGGCGGCGGCGATGCGGTTGCGACGGCAATGTGGTGGCGGTGGAGGAGCGAGGCAGCGGGGAGTGAGGGGAAGAAGAATGGTCGGGGCGCGGGGGAGGAAAATTTGGGGATAAGTCCCGCATAGCAGTAGTGCGTTCCTAGGACGAGCGCTAATGCTAAGACCAATAGTAGTAGCGTTGTCCGTGTACCAGTGCTACTACTATACCTAGCCTGCCGGCAACGGTGTGGCAGTTATAGTAGTAGCACTTTTTGCATGGAATGCGCTACTGCTACTTACATAATAGTAGCGATCTTGTACACAACGCACTACTGGTACATAGTAGTAGCGCATGTTTTTGACCATCGCTACTAGTAAGCTTCTGGGTATAAGGTTTTCCCTAGTAGTGTTGTGGGGCCCATAGATGCCCTCCGATGCCCTCCTTCTGCTATATGAGGCCATTTGCCCAAGAAAAAAATAAGAGAAGACTTTAGGTATGAAGCATCGTCGTCTTGAGGCGGAAGCTGGGCGAGTGAAAGGATCGAGAAGAGGTGTCCAGAAGGGGTGAATAGACTCTCAACCAAGAAAAGTAGCAATTTTTAAGTTCTTCAAGTTGAGGTGGAGTTTAAGCACAAGTTTAAACATTCACAATACATATCAAGCAAGCATGCAAAGAGTATGTGAGCAGCGGAAAATAAAGCATGCAACTTGCAAGAAAGTAAAGGGATGGGATTGGAGTGTGCAAACGCAATTGGAGACACAGAGATTTTTGGTGTGGTTCTGATAGGCAGTGTTATCGTACATCCACATTGATGGAGACTTCAACCCACGAAGGGTAACGGCTGCGTGAGTCCACGGAGGGCTCCACCCACGAAGGGTCCACAAAGAAGCAACCTTGTCTATCCCACCATGGCCATCGCCCACGAAGGACTTGCCTCACTAGGGTAGATCTTCGCGAAGTAGGCGATCTCCTTGCCCGTACAAACTCCTTGGTTCAACTCCACAATCTTGACGGAGGCTCCCAAGTGACACCTAACCAATCTAGGAGACACCACTCTCCATAAGGTAATAGGTGTGTTGATGATGAACTCCTTGTTCTTGTGCTTCAAATGATAGTCTCCCCAACACTCAACTCTCTCTCATAGGATTGAATTTGGTGGAAAGATGATTTGAGTGGAAAGCAACTTGGGGAAGGTTAGAGATCAAGATTTATGTGGTTGGAATGGAATATCTTCACCTCAACACATGAGTAGGTGGTTCTCTCCCAGAAAATGAATGTTGGAAGTGTAGAAACATTCTGATGGCTTTCTTCATGAAGGAAGAGAGGGTGGAGGGCTATATATAGCCTCCACACAAAATCTAACCGTTACACACAATTTACCAAACTTGGTGATACCGAATCAGAAAACTCGGTCAGACCAATATAGTTCATAATGTGACCGTTAGGCATTTCGGTGGGACCGATATGATCTACTCGGATAGAACCGATGTGCTAGGGTTAGGTTAAAACCTCATCTCGGTTTGACCGATTACACAAACTGGGTGGAACTGATTTTGGTAATAAGCGAAACAGAGAGTTGGTCAGGCAAACTCGGTGGGACCGATTGCATATCTTGGTGAGACCGAAATTATTGCAATAGGCAACAGAGATTTTGCAAGCCCATCTCGGTGAGACCAAGATCCCATTGGTGAAACCGAATTGATTAGGGTTTCTATAAGTGGCTATGTCAAGTGAACTCGGTGGCGCTGGATAGGTCAAGTCGGTGGGGCCGAGTTTGAATTTTGGTATGGGACATATGTGGACATGAGAAAGTGGTTGAGGGCTTTGGAGCATATCACTAAGCACTTTGAGCAAGCAAGCCATTAAGCAACACCTCATCCCCTTTTGATAGTATTGGCTTTCCTATGGACTCAATGTGATCTTGGATCACTGAAATAGAAAATGTAGAGTCCTGAGCTTTGAGCTTGAGCCAATCTTTGTCCTTGGCATCTTGAAGGGGTTCCACATCCTCTTGTCCATGCCACTCCATTGTTGGACTTATCTGAAATATACTAGATAAAAGTATTAGTCCAACAAGAGATATGTTGACATTAATTACCAAAATCACCCAGGAGCACTTGTGCTTTCAATCTCCCCCTTTTTGGTAATTGATGACAACATACATCAAAGCTTTAGATAAAGATATAGAGAAAGACAGGTAAAGCTTTGGAAGGACATGTAACATGCATAGGCTCCCCCTACATGTATGCAATCATGTAAATATGGAACATAAGAGCGTGTGAGTGCATAATCATGACAGAGCAAGCAATGAGTTACATGTATCTTGGCTGTATGCATGAGAGGGAATGGTGTGAATAGAGGAAATGTACCTTCATGCTCATGAGTCCTTCTTGCAAACAATATGTACATTAGCAAGAGATCCTCATGCACATGAGTGTGATGCATATACTTACCTTGTGGTCTTGAGCTAGCTTTGGAAGAGATGAAACTGAGTAAACAAGGTTAGACAACACAGAAACATCTACTGAACAGAGCAAGAGCAGCAAACCACAAGAGTACCAAGGTTGGGATGACATGTAGAGAGTGAGTACTAGGTACTCTATTTGAGTGTAGACATGTCCCCAAAGGTAAATATATGCAATGAATTCGAAGATTTCCTTCCCTTAGATGTCTTGCTCCCCCTGAATCTTATATGGGATGTTGGGAGAAGAGAAGAAATAGAAAATTAGAGCAAAGCAAACACACAAACAACATGAACATGTCTTTCCCCTCTAAAGACATGTGACTTCTCCCGTCTTTGAATACCAAGCATCTGGGGTCTCTCTTTGATGTGATTATTTATCTCTCATTCCCCCTTTTGATATGATCAAGCTTTGATGTGAGCTCTCTCTCCCCCTTTGACATCAATTTCCAAGAAGGGATCTTTTGGAGTGTGAGTCAAAGTAGGTTTGGTCCTTGAGTCACATAGCAAAGTAGCAGGGAAAAATAAGGTGCTGGTAGATGGATAAGAATCATCGAGTGGAGCTGGAACAAAATGTGCAGGATGCAAATGACAAAGTGTCTCCTCAGCATTTGAAATCGGTAACACCGAGTTGATGTCTTCGGTGGCACCGAGGTGATTCAGTTTGACCAAAAGAGACAAACCGGTGTGTCCGAGTTCATTACAGAGATGAAGCACTTGTCACCTCAACTCACTAAGCAAATAAGATCTCACAAGGTTTTGCAGGGAATTAACTAAAGAATTTGCAATGAATGGGATGCAGGGAATGCAGAACAAAAATTAAAAAGAAAAGATCTAGATGAATTACGAAGGGAAACAAATATGCGAGAGACAAATGCAAGAACACTATGGAACTTCATCTAGAATTGGTCAGCGACAAAGTCACCTATGTTAGAGTATATTGACTTAGGAGTCAAGTGAAGACACTTGATCATAGGTCATACTCATCGTTTAAGCTCAAAATGGGGTTGCCATTTTTCGTTTAAGCATTTTGATGTATTCACATCTTGTTGAGCTGCTTTGACCCATGACTTGGGGTAAAGCTTCTCTAAGATGGAATAACATACCTTAGGTGGTGGTGTTGATCTTGATCATGTAGTTGAACTTGTGTGGGATGCTCAAGGTTGATGTAGTTCATTGGGAGAACCACTTGTAATTGGAATTCATCTACCTACATGAGTTAGTTTTGCAAGGAGGAGCACTTGTGTATCCAAAGTGTCAATCATGAAATATGATACCAAAAGAGATTTGATATATAATATAAATTGTCAAAGGATATGTTTGAAGGGTTTCATGCTTCCTTGTCTTCAACCACCGTATTGTAGAGACTTGGTGATGTAGAGATTGCTCAAGATGTGAGTGGGTTGCAATCTCATAGATTTAGATTCATCCAAGTACCTACAAGGGTTAGATAACATGCAAGGGTGAAAATATATCCAAGACATATGATTATCATCATAAGAGAAATATCAAGGATTAGTCAAAGGCTCATGCCTTGCATGTATCCAAATGGAGTTCCTACTCCAAGTTTGAAGCATCAATGATGTTGAATTCACCTCTCAACCGGCAAAATACTTTATCATCAAGCGGTTTGGCGAATATATCCGCCAGTTACTTATCGGTATGAAAATGCTTAAGGTTAATGTCTCCTTTAGCAACATGATATCGAATGAAATGATGACGAACCTCAATATTCTTGGTTCGAGAATGTTGCACAGGATTGTGAGCAATCTTAATAGCACTTTCATTGTCACAAAGCAATGGAACATGTTTCACATATATCCCATAATCTTTAAGAGTTTGGGTCATCCAAAGTAATTTAGCACAACATGAATCGGAGTAGCCAACAAGATCAAAAGAAGACCTCTTTGGATACCAAATGCCAAAACTTGGTGTATGTATTAATTATCTCACTATCCTTTTCACAGCCTTAAGATGACATTCTTTAGGGGCCGCTTGATATTGTGCACACATGCACACACTTAGCATAATATCGGGACGGGAGGCACATAAATATAACAATTAACCAATCATAGAGTGGTAAACTTTTTGATCAACGGGTTCACTGTCTTTATTCAAATCAAGATGTCCACTAGTAGGAATGGGTGTATTCATACCTTTGCATTCTTGCATATTGAACTTCTTGAATAAGTCCTTGGTGTACTTTGTTTGAGATACAAAGGTACCTTCCTTAGTTTGCTTGATTTGCAAACCAAGAAAGAATTTGAGTTCACTCATCATGGACATCTCAAATTTCTCCGACATTAGCTTTCCGAACTTCTCACTAAAATGAGGGTTAGTCAAACCAAATATAATATCATCAACATAAATTTGGCACACAAATAATTCTCCATTAACCCTTTTAGTGAAGAGAGTAGAATCAATTTTTCCGATCTCAAAGCCTTTTTCAATAAGGAACTTGGTCAAGCATTTATACCACACTCTAGGAGCTTGTTTGAGACCATAAAGAGCTTTGTGAAGTTTGTACACATGATCGGGTTTCTTAGGATTAATAAAGCCAGGAGGTTGTTTAACATAAACTTCCTCCTCAATTTCACCATTTTGAAAAGCACTTTTAATGTCCATTTGGTACAAGGTGATATCATGGTGATTAGCATAGGCAAGTAATATGCAAATGGACTCAAGTCTAGCAACGGGGGCATATGTCTCACCATAGTCCATACCTTCGACTTGAGTGTAGCCTTGGGCGACGAGATGTGCTTTGTTGAGAACTACTTGTCCATCTTAATCTTGCTTTTTGCGAAACACCCATTTGGTACCGATGATGTTGTGGTTGTTGTCGGGCTTCTCGACCAATGTCCACACTTGGTTTCTCTCAAAGTTGTGTAGCTCTTCATGCATGGCATTTATCCAATCTGGTTCTTCCAATGCTTCTTCAACCTTCATGGGTTCAATGCTAGAGATGAATGAATAATGTTCACAGAAATTAGCCAAACGAGTTTTAGAGCAAGTGGTTCTCCCAGTTTGGATATCATTGTAGATTTGCTCGACGGGATGGTCTCTGGCGACTCTTGCTCGAACTTGCAAGAGCTTTTGTTTTGGTCGGGGTTGAACATCTTCTTCATCATCTTGTTCTTATTCTTGGACTTCTTCATTGTTGACGTTATCGTTCTCTTGTCGTGGTGGAGAAGGAGGTTGATGAGGATCATCTTGGTGTACTTCCTTGTTTTCTTCATCTTGGTGTGCCCCACTTGTGGATGCTTCCATATCAACTCTTGGTTCACCTTGTAATGAGGTAGAAGCTTCCACTTGGACGGACGAGGTACTCTCCTTCACCTCCGTTGGACGGATCTTGCCAGTAGACAAGTCTTGGATTGCTTCTGAAGGGTCTTTGTCTCCTACATCAATTGGTAATTGCTCTACTAGCGAGCTGTTAGATTCATCAAACTTCACATCTACCGTCTCTTCAACCTTTTGGGTGAAATTGTTGTAGACACGGTAAGTGTGAGAGTTTGAGCCATAACCAAGTAGGAAACCTTCATGAGATTTGGGAGCAAATTTAGAATGACGATGCTTATCAAGAATGTAGCACTTTGAGCCGAATACTCAAAAGTATCCAACTTGGGGTTTGTTACCGGTGAGGAGTTCGTATGCCGTCTTGCCGAGTAGCTTGTGAAGATACAAGCGATTTGTTGCATGACAAGCTGTCTCAACCGCTTTCGCCCAAAAGTGTTTTGCTGTCTTGTACTCATTAAACATCATTCTTGCCATCTCAATAAGAGTCCGGTTCTTCCTCTCAACAACTCCGTTTTATTGAGGCGTGTACATAGCTGAGAACTCGTGTGAAATCCCTTCTTTGTCAAGGAAGGAATCCACATTTGCGTTCTTGAACTCCGTTCCATTGTCGCCACGAACCTTTTTGATCTTCACTTGAAATTGATTTTGGGCCTTCCTAGCGAAGTTCTTGAAGATCTTTTGGACCTGTGATTTATCATCAAGAAAGAACACCCACGTAAATCTTGAAAAATCATCGACTATAACTAGACCAAATGAGTTTCCACCGAGACTTTTGTAGTCATTGGGAACAAAGAGATCCATATGAAGTAGCTCGAGCGGTCTTCTCGTGGTCATGATATTCTTCACGGGGTGGCTTCCTCCAACCTGTTTTCCTGCTTGGCAAGTGCTACAAAGTCTATCCTTACCAAATATGACATCTTTTATTCCAAGGATATGATCACCTTTAATAAGCTTGTCAAGGTTTCGCATGCCCACATGACCTAACCTTCTTTGCCACAACCAGCCTTTAGAGGATTTAGCAATTAAGCAAGTTCTAGGTTGAGCCTTTTTAGTGAAGTCAACAATGTATAGATCACCTCTACGTATACCGATAAAGACCATTTTATGATTATCTCTTCGAAACACTTGGCAATCTACTTTAGTAAATAGGACATTGAAATCAAAGTCAGCTAGTCTAGATACAGAAAGCAGATTATAGCCAAGAGATTCAACGAGCATGACATTTTGTATGGAGCTATCATGTGAGATGGCCACCTTACCGAGGCCAACCACCTTACCTTTGAGTTATCACCAAAAGTGGCATACTTTCAAGGGCCGTCGTTTTCAGCAAGCTCACGAAACATATCCTTGTCTCCGGTCATATGATCGGTACATCCACTACCAAGGACCCATTCCTTCCCTCCTGCCATGTAGCCGCGAAGATTAGCCATAAGACCAAAGTGTCTCATTGCATCATCAAGATCATAGTCACTATCATCATCCTCATCATAGTATCCATATTCAACATCGTCATGTGATGGATCAATTCCTAGAGAGAGTGATTCATTAGATAAATGATCATGACAATAACCATCTTTATGAAATCTAATGGCTTCGGAGATAATATTGCTAATGATTCCAACATCTCCTTTGGCACGCATAAGGTCACGAAGCTCAAACAGACAATCATACTACTTAGGATCACTAGTACTCATTTTATTCAAGGCAATTGACTTATGAAGAATCTCATCTAGATTTTGCAAGGAATAGTTTGGAAATCTTTCCTCAAGAAATCTCCATATAGTATAAGCACAATCAAGAGTAGGCAAGTGACCAATCAAAATTTCTAGGCAATCCTCTAATGATAAAATTGATAGTTCTAATATTTCGAATCACGTCAAGATCCTCATCGGAAGTGGGATGCAAACGATCAACAAGGCAAGCACAAGGGTTGGTAATGTACTTGCTCAAATGATATTCATTGAAAATCTCAAGCATCTCATTTTTCCACTCATGAAAGTACTATCCATCAAGTATAGGCACTCTATGTCTAAGACTCCCCAACGTAGCCACTCATTTAGAAATCGATCGGCGAATGCCAGAGGAAGGATAAGGGGAGCCTACACCAACGTAGTCTTAGCCCTAGAACACATGGAGCTTGGAGCACTGATAATAAGTCTGTCTGATTTTCAAGGAGTTTATGAACAATCCTCATCCATCTTCCTCCAATGGTGATTAAACCAAAGCAATGGAGACATGCTCTGATACCAATTGAAAGAATCGAGAAGAGGTGTCTAGAGGGGGGTGAATAGACTCTCAACCAAGAAATGTAGCAATTTTTAAGTTCTTCAAGTTAAGGTGGAGTTTAAGCACAAGTTTAAACATTCACAATACATATCAAGCAAGCATGCAAAGAGCTTGTGAGCAGCGGAAACTAAAGTATGCAACTTGCAAGAAAGTAAAGGGATGCGATTGGAGTGTGCAAACGCAATTGGAGACACGGAGATTTTTGGCGTGGTTCCGATAGGTGGTGCTATCGTACATCCACATTGATGGAGACTTCAACCCACGAAGGGTAACACCTGCGCGAGTCCACGGAGGGCTCCACCCACGAAGGGTCCACGAAGAAGCCACCTTGTCTATCCCACCATGGCCATCGCCCACGAAGGACTTGCCTCACTAGGGTAGATCTCACGAAGTAGGTGATCTCCTTGCCCGTACAAACTCCTTGGTTCAACTCCACAATCTTGATGAGGGTCCCAAGTGACACCTAACCAATCTAGCAGACACCACTCTCCAAAAGCTAATAGATGGTGTGTTGATGATGAACTCCTTGCTCTTGTGATTCAAATGATAGTCTCCCCAACACTCAACTCTCTCTCATAGGATTGGATTTGGTGGAAAGATGATTTGAGTGGAAAGCAACTTGGGGAAGGCTAGAGATCAAGATTTATGTGGATGGAATGGAATATCTTGACCTCAACACATGAGTAGGTGCTTGATACGTCTCCGTCGTATCTATAATTTTTTATTGTTCCATGCCAATATTCTAAAACTTTCATATACTTTTGGCAACTTTTTATATTATTTTTGGGACTAACATATTGATCCAGTGCCCAGTGCCAGTTCTTGTTTGTTGCATGTTTTATGTTTCGCAGAAACCCCATATCAAACGGAGTCCAAACGGGATAAAAATGGACAGAGAATATGTTTGGAATATTGGTGACATCTAGGAAGAAGAATCAATACGAGACGGTGCCCGAGGGGGCCACGAGGCAGGGGGCGCGCCCCTGACCCTCGTGGGCACCCCATAAGGCGGTTACTACTCTTCTTTGGCCGCAAGATAGCTAATTTTCGGGGGGAAATCATGGCAAAGGTTTCAATCCAATCGGAGTTACGGATCTCCATATATATAAGAAACGGTGAAAGGGCAGAATCCCAGAACGCAGAAACAGAGAGAGACGGAGAGACAAATCCCATCCCGGAGGGGCTCTCACCCCTCCCATGCCATGGGAGCCAAGGACCAGAGGGGAAACCCTTCTCCCATCTAGGGAGAAGGTCAAAGAAGAAGAAGAAGAAGGGGTGCTCTCTCCCCCTTGCTTTCGGTGGCGCCGGAACACCGCCGGGGGCCATCATCATCACCGCGATCTACACCAACACCTCCACCATCTTCATCAACATATCAATAACCTTCCCCCCTTCTATATTCAGCGGTCCACTCTGACGCAACCCGCTGTACCCTCTACTTGAACATGGTGCTTTATGCTTCATATTATTATCCAATGATGTGTTGCCATCCTATGATGTCTGAGTAGATTTCCGTTGTCCTACTAGTGATTGATGAATTGCTATGATTGGTTTAATTTGCTTGTGGTTATGTTGCTGTCCTATTGTGTTCTCCGTGTCGCGCAAGCGTGAGGGATTCCCGCTGTAGGGTGTTGCAATATGTTCATGATTCGCTTATAGTGGGTTGCTTGAGTGACAGAAGCATAAACCCGAGTAAGGGGGTTGTGGCCTATGGGATAAAGGGGACTTGATGCTTTAATGCTATGGTTGGGTTTTACCTTAATGATCTTTAGAAGTTGCGGGTGCTTGCTAGAGTTCCAATCATAAGTGCATATGATCCAAGAAGAGAAAGTATGTTAGCTTCATCCTAGAGCAAAAAAAAATTATGTGGGAGAGGCATAAACTAACATACTTTCTGGTAAAAAGCCCACAGCAAAAAATTGAGGCCCAGGCCCTCCCAGGCCCTACCATCGAGCCTACTTTTCAAGCCCAAGCCCGGCCCATCTAGTAAAAAGCCCTGAAAAGCCCTTAGGGCTTAGGGCCGTGGGCCGAGCCTCTTCCTTAAAATGCCAATATGCTAAGCCCAAGCCCATCCAGGCCCTGCTGGTGGGCTCAAAACTCAGGCCCAAGCACGGCCCACGGGCAAGCCCATCGGGCCTAGGCCCTGGATTTTAGGGCTGGGCCTGGGTGGGCCGACAGGGCCGTGCCTGAGATGGCCAGGACTACTCCACACCATCCCTTTACATGCAAATTTAATGATGATAAAACCTTGGCTTCTTATGCTAATGGTATCTATGATTACTATGATGTGGAACAAATAGAAGAATTTGTTGCTTTTATGGGTGCTTATGAGATTGAATCTTTATTTAAAGAGTTTGAAGATTTTGATGATTCAGTTTATAGACCTGAAAATTTTGCTATACTTAAATATTGTTATGAGAATTATGAATACAATTCTGATATTGATGCGTTTATTGAGAAAGTCTCCGATGTCCAAGAAGATACTATATTTTGCAGGAATCTATGGAAGAGGAAATTACTGAAATTGTGAGCTCATTGGATGAAAAAGATGATGAGGAGAGCGAAGAACAAAAGGAGAAAGAGCGGATTAGCTACCCGTGCCCACCTTCTAATGAGAGTAACTCTTCAACTCATACATTGTTTAATTCCCCTTCATGCTTACCGAAGGATGATTGCTATGATGATTGTTATGATCCCGTTGATTCTCTTCAAATATCCCTTTTTGATGATGCTTGCTATGCTTGTGGCCAAGATGCCAATATGAATTATGCTTATGGAGGTGAACTTGCTATAATTCCTTATGTTAAACATGAAATTGTTGCTATTGCACCCACGCATGATAGTCCTATTATCTTTTTGAACTCTCCAAACTACACTATATCGGAGAAGTTTGTGCTTATTAAGGATTATATTGATGGGTTGCCTTTTACCATTGCACATGATGATTTTGATGAATATAATATGCATGTGCTTTCTGCTCCTACTTGCAATTATTATGAGAGAGGAACTATATCTCCACCTCTCTATGTTTCCGATATGATAAAATTGCAAGAAACTGCTTATATTATGCACTGGCCTTTACTTTGTGTGCATGAATTGTTCTTTTGTAACATGATGATGCATAGGAAGAGATTTAGACTTTGCTATTTCTTGATTTATGTTACTTTGTGCTCACTACTAAATCACAACTCATTGTTAATTAAAATTGGCTTTGATATACCTTGGGATCCGAGTGGATTCATTACTAGAGCACTATATGCCTAGCTTAATGGCTTTAAAGAAAGCGCTGCCAGGGAGACAACCTGGAAGTTTTAGAGAGTCATTTATTTCTGTTGAGTGCTTTTATATAGTCTAAAAACAAAAAAATAAAGAGGGGAACCCAAAACTTTTCAAAAAGGAAAGTGAAAGTGAGAGAGACAAGCATTGTTGAAGTGGGAGAGCTCCTTGAACTTTGTTCATCCTCACGGAAAGTTTGTGAATCTTAATTACAGAAACTTTTCATCAAAAATAATTATCCCCTTGTAAAATTCCATTGTATTATAAAAATAATGTGCCAAGGCTTGCCTTTAGGATGTTTACAATGCTTGTTGGTTTGTGCGGTGCAGGAAAGAAACTTTGGCTGTAGTGCATGATTTTACATTTTTTACTGGAACGTCAAACGGTTCTGATTCTTTTTGCACTGTCTTGCTATACAAATTTTTTATTTTTCCTAATTGTGGTAGAATTTGGGGGTACTAGAAGTATGGTGAATGTTCAGATTCCTACAGACTGCTCTGTTTTTGACAGATTCTGTTTTTGATGCATAGTTTACTTGTTTTCATGAAACTATAAATTTATATCAGTGGATTAAGCCATGGAAAAGTTATATTACAGTAGAAACAATGCAAAACAAAATATGAATTGGTTTGAAACAGTACTTAGAGTAGTGATTTGCTTTATTATACTAACGGATCTTACCGAGTTTTCTATTGAAGTTTTGTGTGGATGAAGTGTTTGATCGAGGAAGTCTCGATATGAGGGAAAGGAGGAGAGGCAAGATCTCAAGCTTGGGGATTCCCAAGGCACCCCAAGTAAATATTCAAGTAGACTCAAGCGTCTAAGCTTGGGGATGCCCTGGAAGGCATCCCCTCTTTCTTCAACAAGTATCGGTATGTTTTCGGATTCGTTTTGTTCATGCGATATGTGCAAGTCTTGGAGCGTCTTTTGCATTTAGTTTTCACTTTTATTTTATGCACCATGCTGGTACGAGATAGTCCTTGGTTGATTTATATAATGCTCATTGCACTTCACTTAAATCTTTTGAGTGTGGCTTTATAGAATGCTTCATGTGCTTCACTTATATCATTTGAAGTTTGGATTGCTTGTTTATCTTCACATAGAAAACCACCATTTGTAGAATGCTCTTTTGCTTCACTTATATTTGTTAGAGCGTGGGCATATATTTTCTAGAAAGAATTAAAATCTCTTGCTTCACTTATATCTATTTAGAGAGATGACAGGAATTGGTCATTGGTTAGTCATAAAATCCTACATAAAACTTGTAGATCACTGAATATGATATGTTTGATTCCTTGCAATAGTTTTGCGATATAAAGGTGGTGATATAAGAGTCATGCTAGTGATTAGTTGTGGATTAGTATAAATACTTGTGTTGAGGTTTGTGATTCCCGAAGCATGCACGTATGGTGAACCGTTATGTGATGAAGTCGGAGCATGATTTATTTATTGATTATCTTCCTTATGAGTGGCGGTCGGGGACGAGCGATGGTCTTTTCCTACCAATCTATCCCCCTAGGAGCATGCGCGTAGTACTTTGTTTCGATGGCTAATAAATTTCTGCAATAAGTATGTTAGTTCTTTATGACTAATGTTAAGTCCATGGATTATACGCACTCTCACTCTTCCATCATTGCTAGCCTCTTCGGTACCGTGCATTGCCCTTTCACACCTCGACAGTTAGTGCAAACTTCGTCGGTGCATCCAAACACCGTGATATGATACGCTCTGTCACACATAAGCCTCCTTATATCTTCCTCAAAACAGTCACCATACATACCTATCATGGCATTTCCATAGCCATTCCGAGATATATTGCCATGCAACTTCCATCATCATCATATACATAACTTGAGCATCCATTGTCATATTGCTTTGCATGATCGTAAGATAGCTAGCATGATGTTTTCATGGCTTGTCCGTTTTTTTATGTCATTGCTACGCTAGATCATTGCACATCCCGGTACACCGCCGGAGGCATTCATATAGAGTCATATCTTTGTTCTAGATATCGAGTTGTAACATTGAGTTGTAAGTAAATAAAAGTGTGATGATCATCATTATTAGAGCATTGCCCCAGTGAGGAAAGGATGATGGAGACTATGATTCCCCCACAAGTCGGGATGAGACTCCAGACTTCATGAAAAATAAAAGAGGCCAAAGAAGCCAAAATAAAAAAAGGCCAAAGAAGCCCGCCAAAAAAAAAAGGAAAAAAAATGAGAGAAAAAGAGAGAAGGGGCAATGTTACTATCCTTTTACCACACTTGTGCTTCAAAATAGCACCATGTTCTTCATATAGAGAGTCTCTCGAGTTATCACTTTCATATACTAGTGGGAATTTTCATTATAGAACTTGGCTTGTATATTCCGATGATGGACTTCCTCAAATGGCCGAGGTCTTCATGAGCAAGCAAGTTGGATGCGCACCCACTTAGTTTCCAGTTTGAGCTTTCATACACTTATAGCTCTAGTGCATCCGTTGCATGGCAATCCCTACTCCTCACATTGACATCAATTGATGATCATCTCAATAGCCCGTTGATTAGCCGCGTCAATGTAGGACTTTCTCTCTTTTTGTCTTCTCCACACAACCTCCACCATCATATTCTTTTCCACCTATAGTGCTATGTCCATGGCTCACGCTCATGTATTGCGTGAAAGTTGAAAAGGTTTGAGAACATCAAAAGTATGAAACAATTGCTTGGCTTGTCATCGGGGTTGCGCGTGATTTGAATATTTTGTGTGATGAAGAGGGAGCATAGCCAGACTCTATGATTTTGTAGGGATAACTTTCTTTGACCATGTTGTTTTGAAAAGACATGATTGCTTTATTAGTATGCTCGAAGTATTATCATTTTTATGTCAAATGATAGACTATTGCTTTGAATCACTGTGTCTTAATATTCATGAAATGATTAGATATATGATCAAGATTATGCTAGGTAGCATTCCACATCAAAAATTATCCTTTTTTATCATTTACCTACTCGAGGACGAGCAAGAACTAAGATTGGGGATGCTGATACGTCTCCGTTGTATCTATAATTTTTGATTGTTCCATGCCTATATTCTACAACTTTCATATACTTTTGGCAACTTTTTATATTATTTTTGGGACTAACATATTGATCCAGTGCCCAGTGCCAGTTCTTGTTTGTTGCATGTTTTATGTTTCGCAGAAACCCCATATCAAACGGAGTCCAAACGTGATAAAAACGGACGGAGAATATTTTTGGAATATTGGTGACATCTGGGAAGAAGAACCAACGCGAAACGGTGCCCGAGGGGGCCACGAGGCAGGGGCGCGCCCCTGACCCTCGTGGGCACCCCGTAAGGCGGTTACTACTCTTCTTTGGCCACAAGAAAGCTAATTTTCGGGAAAAAATCGTGGCGAAGGTTTCAATCCAACCGGAGTTACGGATCTCCGGAAATATAAGAAACGGTGAAAGGGCGGAATCCCAGAATGCAGAAACAGAGAGAGATAGAGAGATAGATCCCATCTCGGAGGGGCTCTCGCCCCTCCCATGCCATGGGAGCCAACGACCATAGTGGAAACCCTTCTCCCATCTAGGGAGAAGGCCAGGGAAGAAGAAGAAGGGGGGCTCTCTCCCCCTTGCTTTCGGTGGCGACAGAACACTGCCGGGGGCCATCATCATCACCTCAATCTACAACAACACCTCCACCATCTTCATCAACATCTCCATCACCTTCCCCCCTTCTATATTCAGCGATCCACTCTCTCGCAACCCGATGTACCCTCTACTTGAACATGATGCTTTATGCTTCATATTATTATCCAATGATGTGTTGCCATCCTATGATGTCTGAGTAGATCTTCGTTGTCCTACCGGTGATTGATGAATTTCTATGATTGGTTTAATTTGCTTGTGGTTATGTTGCTGTCCTATTGTGTTCTCTGTGTCATGCAAGCGTGAGGGATTCCCGCTGTAGGGTGTTGCAATATGTTCATGATTCGCTTATAGTGGGTTGCTTGAGTGACAGAAGTATAAACCCGACTAAGGGGCTTGTGGCGTACGGGATAAAGGGGACTTGATGCTTTAATGTTATGGTTGGGTTTTACCTTAATGATCTTTAGTAGTTGCGGATGCTTGCTAGAGTTCCAATCATAAGTGCATATGATCCAAGAAGAGAAAGTATGTTAGCTTATGCCTCTCCCACATAAAACTTGCTATCGGTCTAGTAAAGTAGTCAATTGCTTAGGGACAATTTCACAACTCCTACCACCACTTTTCCACACTCGCTATATTTTCTTTATTGCTTCTTTATCTAAACAGCCCCTACTTTTTATTTACGTGCTCTTTATTATCTTGCAAACCTATCCAACAATACCTACAAAGTACTTCTAGTTTCATACTTGTTCTAGGTAAAGTGAACGTCAAGCGTGCATAGAGTTGTATCGGTGGTCGATAAAACTTGAGGGAATATTTGTTCTACCTTTGGCTCCTCGTTGGGTTCGACACTCTTACTTATCGAAAGAGGCTACAATTGATCCCCTACACTTGTGGGTTATCAGTGGTTCTCTCTCAGAAAATGATTGCTGGAAGTGTAGGCACGTTCTGATGGCTTTCTCCACAAATTAAGAGAGGGTGGAGGGGTATATATAGCCTCCACACAAAATCTAACCGTTACACACAATTTACCAAAATCGGTGAGACTGAATCATAAAACTCGGTCAGACCGATTTAGTTCATAATGTGACTGTTAGGCATTTTGGTGGGACCGATATGATCAACTCGGTAGAACTGATGTGCTAGGGTAAAACCTCATCTCGGTTTGACCGATTACACAAACTCGGTGGAACCGATTTTGGTAATAAGCGAAACAGAGAGTTGGTCAGGCAAACTCGGTGGGACCGATTGCATATCTCGATGAGACCGAAATTATTGCAATAGGCAACAAAGAGTTTGCAAGCCCATCTCGGTGAGACCAAGATCCCATCGGTGAGACCGAATTGATTAGGGTTTCTGGCAGTGGCTATGTCAAGTGAACTCGGTGGCGCCGGATAGATCAAGTAGGTGGGGCTGAGTTTGACTTTTGGTATGGGTCATATGTGGATATGAGAAAGTGGTTGAGGGCTTTGGAGCATATCACTAAGCACTTTGAGCAAGCAAGCCATTAAGCAACACCTCATCCCCTTTTAATAGTATTGGCTTTCCTATGGACTCAATGTGATCTTGGATCACTGAAATAGAAAATGTAGAGTCTTGAGCTTTGAGCTTGAGCTAATCCTTTGTCCTTAGCATCTTGAAGGGGTTCCACATCCTCTTGTCCATGCCACTCCACTGTTGGACTTATCTGAAATATACTAGATAAAAGTATTAGTCCAACAAGAGATATGTTGACATTAATTACCAAAATCACCCAGGGAGCCCTTTTAGCGAGCACTTTTCCTCTCTGGCGGAGCGATTCCATCGGGGATACTTCCCTCCAGGAGGGGGAAATCAAAACCTTCGTCATCACCAATGTTCCTCTCATCGTGGGAGGAATTATCTCCGACACTGGCTTAAACCCTAGTTTATGCGCTATTTCATAAGGGGCTAATTTGGATCCATATGTTTCAGGCCATGGTTAATATATCTTAATTTTTTTGTAGTTGTGGATGCTTGCGATAGGGGGTAATCAAAGTGGGTTGTTTGTTCAAGTAAGAACAACACCCTAACACCGGTCCACCCAAAGTAGTGAACACGAATGAACTAAAGATGATGAATAACATGACTAGACGAGAATTCCCATGTGTCCTCGAGAACGCTTTGCTTAATATAAGAAGTACTTCCGGCTTGTCCTTTGCAATAAAAAGATAGGGCCACCTTGCTGCACTTTGTTACTTTGGTTACTTGTTACTTGCTACGAATTATATCGCTATCAAACTATTTGTTACTGCTACTTTACAACACTTGCATAGATTAGTTTGCTGAAACTGCTTATCAATTCCTTCTGCTCCTTGTTGGGTTCGACACTCTTAATTATCGAAAGGACTACGGTTGATCCCTTATCCTTGTGAGTCATCAAATGTCACCATGGCTCTTTTGATGACAAAAAATGGTTTTACGTGACACAAGTGAAACGTCGCAAAATAGAGCAGATTTTGTAGTGATAGTAGTAACCCAAACTTTGTGACTAGAGGTCCCGTAAATTAGGACCTGGAAAGAATAAGCTATTGGTTAACTGAGGAGAGTAATATATGACCGTGTCTAGGTGAAGATGCAAAACTCTCAGAGCTTTAAGGCAGGTTGGCAACATGCCTTAATATGGTTCTATTGGTTATGATTAGCAAAGATGTTGTCATATAGAGCAGTCATGAAAGAACACACCTATATAAGCTTTGTTTGTGAACGTTGCAGTCTATGAGACTTGGGTGATCTCTAATAAGGTCACGAAGAGACCAGGGAGTATGACATATATGCTCCAAACTACGCGGTAGCCTACTGGTAGTCAGGGACTGGTTGCGACTTTAAGTGAAAATCGTCCACACAAAACTAGCCATTCAAGGCATAGTCCATTGTCAACTTGTGGATGGATGTAACTTAAAACTCTAGGCAAACGTTCAAGTTTACAGTCTGTGTTGAAACACTAGTAAAGTAAACAAGTAGCAAGAAAAAGACAATTCTCTAAGTGGGTATTTGAGATCTAATGGGGGGGTTGTTAGAAATAATGGGCCTAGCCCATGTAGAATTTCTAAAATCTCAAACTAGGCCCATGAATAAATGGCAAGCGGTGGTTCTAAAGTTTAGTACCACCCCGAAAGTTGAACATGTATAAGACCTCTTTATATAGTGGATTCTCTACACCACACTTAGTGACATGTGAAGGATAGAAATAGAAGACAACACGTGTGTTCTCGCTGCTAGCCTGGCCTGGCCAGGCTCGGGCCGAGGCGGCGCGTGCGTGTGACATGCGGGCAAATGGTTCGCCAAAATCCGGTCTGTTGTCTTGTAGGGGCACATCTTCCTTTTTGTCGTTTTATTTTTTGATATCTTGGCAGACAAGTTATTTATTTCTTGTTCGGCACGTATACGACTTAGAAGCCAAGTTGGTTTGAGATCTTGACCGCGACATGATACCAACACTGGTCCTATTATATATACTGCTACTGGCCGCGTCCAAAGACACATCAAAACGCCTAGGGTTTTGCCTTATATGGTCACTCGCGTCGCCACCGTAGTTTACTCCATTTCGAACGCCGGCATGCATCGGCGTGCGGGAGAGCAGGTCTCCGAAACGTGACTACTCAAGTTCGTTATCACAGGTCATATTCGGTCCAAGTTGGCGGCGCTATTCATCATCATCGTCAACACCGTTAACAATAGATTGTCGCCAACATCATCATCAACAACGTCGCTCCTGCAGCAGCAGCTAATGAACAATATATCCATCGTGATCTGTTCATGTCTCTATTTGTAGTTGTTGTTACTTGTGCGATGCTAATTTGCATGTTTTAGTGTTCATCTAGTATGCTAGATTTGTTGCATACTATTTTCTTTTCTGGTCATGAGATATTTACTGGAATTAATCATGAACCTACCTGATTTCCGAACAAGAATAACTCAATAAAATAAAGGGACTAGCTATCCAACGAGCTAATGGAATGTTGGGACCTAGACAAGAAATAATATAGTTTAGCCTGACTCTATGGATAAGAAGATGTAGCTCTTCCTTAAGCTTCCTCTTGCAATTGTACAAACTTAGTTGGATTAATTTGAATCCTTCCCGGTGATCTAAATAGTCCAAGAGATCAAGATGAAGAACTCCAAGAAGAAATGGCACACTCATCAACCTCTTGAAGTGAGCCATTATATCCCGAATTTAACATGGGTTGGATTCCAGCGTGAACATGCAAATATATGTTTTTCTCTAAGGAAAGATGCATGGGGCTGATATAGCCAAGTTAATTGCCGAAATGGCTTGCAAGAAAACCCATTATTTCAATTGAAACTCTAGACTAAGATTATTTATGGCTGAAATCTTCTAACGCAATTCTTTTGTTTTTTTGCGGGTAACGCATTTCTCAACTGTTTCCCCATTTGTTCATCCAGACACTGTCAAAACAGAAAAATGACACGCAACAGGGTCTAGGAAACTCCCGTGTGTGTCTGGACTGTCCAGTTTTTTCTATTTACACATCAAATTTGGAGGGAAAATGAGCCCCTCTGAAGTCTGAACATATGTGTGGTCCAGGCCATGTCAGTGCTACCCGGCAACCCAACCCAACCCTCCTCCCTCTTTCCATCCCCACTGAACCCACACACACCGGACAGTTGGGGGATGTTTGTGGACACGTCCGGGAGATTCACTGAATGCGCTTGGAGATGCCTTGATAAATTCATTGTAAAAAGAAAACACATTGCATCATTGTAATATATCAGGACCGGCTTCCCCAAAAGCTTGAGCACTACTCCTATAGCTAGCAGTAGACGGCGACGCTAGCTCAGCTAAGGTCGCGTCCACGCTCCACCCATCAGTCTGCATCAAATACCAGAGGCAGTCACATGAACTTTCCCCGGCCACCATGCGGCCACGTACATGGGTCGATCGCTGCAACCTTAAAACCTCCTGCTCTCTGGAGTACCATCTCTCTCGAGTCACAGCCCTCCAGGAAAGCTCACTGGTACGGGCATGTGCTCCGTGTCAAGCCCCTACTGGCTTTCGGCGTTTTAATAGTAGTACCCTTATCTCTTGCAGCAGCCCGGCCGGCCACACCCACGCTCCCGATCCCCCAATTTCGGGACCAAGACCAGCGCTGCGCTGAGCCGGTCGCGCCAGCCAGCCAGCCAGCCTAGCTGTAGTTAGTGGGAGTGGGAGTGGGAGTGGGAGTGGGGCGCCGCGGCCAGCGATGCCGGCCTCGCTGCAGCCAGAGCGAGCACGAGGCCGAGGCCGGCGCGAGGAACCCTAGAGTGCCCTGCTGGAGCTCTGGCCCACCTCGACCTCGATCGCCCCCCTTGGCCTATAAATCTGCACGGCCGGTACACAGCACTGGCCTCCTCTCCTCCTCGATCGATCTTTCGGTCTTTCCAAACCAAAACTAACGCCCGTTTCTTTCGCATGGGCTCGTAGTCTCGGCAGTGGTGGTTGCGCGGTGCCGGAGGGGTGATGGTATGCGGTGGGGGCGATGGGGGTGAAGCGCGGTGAGCGGGATGGTGCCAGCCGGCCGGGCGCGCGCACGGTGACAGAAGAGAGTGAGCACACGGCCGGCAGGACGGCCCCCGCCGGATGGTGCCGTCGCGGCCGCGTGCTCACTGCTCTATCTGTCACCGGCTGCTTCTTCGGGTTTCCGTCGACCCCCGGCCGGCCCTCCTCCGCCGTTTGTGCCCAGCCCCCTCGCTCTCACTGCATGCCCAGCGCGCGGACAAACGGTTTCCAGCACCAGCAGTACCATTTTCTTTCACATCTCACAGGCGAATGAATTAGCGATACTGTTTAGTTTCACTTTCATCCCCATTATCGATCCGTCTAGTATGATATCTTGAAATTTATAATCCATATGCGTGTGATTTTTGGGTCATTTTTTCATGAACTGTTTGATTCGAGTAGGTAGGTAGCGCCTGTACTAGCTGATGGTTTTCCCTCCCATGCTTGTACGACGCCGTTCGTTCATCTTTCCCGAGGAGCCTGCCCTATTCCACCTTTTCTTCTCCCCTTTCTTGGGAAGGAGATGCATATTCATTGCGCCATTGATGGATCTCGGAGCACGAGCATCGATCACGACGCAGGAATCTACTCCTCCTCCAAGGTAGCAGTACTGTAAATTTTAACCAGATCTGTTCACTGCTCGCGCCTCCTCCTCTTACATCCATCTTCCTCTTTCTCTTCCAGGACAGGTACAGTTAACAGACAGTTCAACGAAGCACCAGCCCAGACTTCACATGCAAACTGGCTCAGTCAGACAGGAGCTCTAGCATGGGTTTAATTTGATCTGACGGTGGATGGATAGCACACCACGGCCACACAGATCTGCTGCTCCTGCCATTTCCACTACCATCAGGTCAGTACTTAACTTGTGCTGTCTCCTGTCCTTTCTGTTATTCATGCACATCGCTAGCTGGATGGTATTCAAAGTATGAGTAATGGTGCAACGATACGTTGTCCCCTAGCTGTGGCTCCACAAATGTAGGATATACTGTTGGGCTACTGTTCCATTGATGGCTCTCGTACATACACGCTATCGTCACAATCCTCGCCCCACCTTGCATGTTTGACCCGAGCTTGGGCCGGCATGGCTCCTGTGCAGTGAAAGAAATTTCAACAGAGACTGTTCCTAGTGGATCATATAATCTCGCAGAGCGAGAGAGAGTTGCACCTGCAAAATAATGCTTTTTTTGGGGGAGAGACTGAAGTTTTGGGTCTAAAAGATTTAATAAGATTTAATAGCTAGGCGAGTTGGCTGCTTCTAGCAATTGATCTGCTTGCAAATTAAGTTAGTATGTTATTGTTTCATCTGTTGGTAAACGTTAATTGTAGGTGTGGAGAAGTTTCTTGTGCAAATCCATGGATAGCACACACAAACTCACCAGGTACCAGCTGGTTTTTCATACTCCGATAGCTCATTTCTAGGTTGGAATGCCGAAGCCCCCATTTCAAAATATAAGACTCATTAGACAAGGTTTTGACTAATAATTATTTCATTAATATGCAATTATTGGTGTGATATCATTTCGGAAGTTATGACCATAAGTAAATACTCCCTCTTATATTTCTTTATAGAGGGAGTACTAATTTTGAAAATGGATCTAGTGACATTAGATTCATGTCAAATAAACCAAGTATACATTAATGAAGCAAAAAAAAGTGTGTATGTGTCTGTGTCAAAGCCTCCACATAACGAAACAACAATATGATTCATATTTTGAAATGGAGATTGTAATCAGCACAACTGTTCATTGTTTCCTTGCGAAACGAAGAGCCAGATTTAGTATGATGAGTATCTAAGTTTGATCTAACTAAGTTGCAATATTTCATGCTTTATGTTTATGTGGCTAGAAAGTGTGGGTCTTTAAACTGCTGCCCTACAGGCATACCTAATTACTCCCTCTGTCCCATAATGTAAGATGTTTTTAGTGTCAAAAAACGTCTTATACTATGAATATAAGACGGAGGGGGTACTATATGATGAAAGTTTTCTAAAAACATGCTCCGCGCCAGTATTATAGTTATCATTTTGCAGTAAATATGCAACTGCACTTGGTATATCCATCTGCCCCTGGAAAATTTTGTAAGTAGCTAGATCACACCTTACATATGCCCATGAATCTTGCATGCATGCATGGGAGGGGTACTGGTCTATATAGTCACCCTGATTATTTGTTACTTTATGTTTTGTTTAGAAGCATGTCAATACGAGCACTTTGCTGCATCTCTAGTGAAGTAATCCACCACTGTCAACTGTATTGTAATAAGTAATCTCTAGTGCCCTATTTTAATTATAAAATTCAACCTTGGAATATACACTAGGGTCATAAGATAAACTTCCACAGTGATTTTGATCCCCCACCGTATTGCTCACCATCAATTAGTATATGATAATGTGCGTAAATATCTTTTACCCCAAAGTGTGTTATAAACTCTAGTTTGATGAAATGCATGAGCTTAGCTTGAGGATTACATATTAAATAAGAAAACTAGGGGAATTACATATATTTGACTTAAAAGGTGACTGGAAGCTCAAACCAATGACAACACTACATCCTCGTGCATCGCCACTAGGTTGTATTGGTGTCTATGCATGGTTAATACTTACTGCTAGTCTGCAGTTGTTGTACCCATGTATGGAGTCTATTTATGCTAAATCCAGTTTTGCAGTATGGCTTTGATAAATATGCTTCCACTTAACTAATATATGTACCCACGTTCCAAAGTTGATATTGATAAGAGCATTTGAAAAGCCACCATTCTTCATTTTTAACATTTTTTTGCGGGTGCATTTTTAACAAATTACTGTGCTAAGCTATACATATAACAGCTCTGTTCATCTTTAGAGCCTCTTATTATCGCATTGTGTTGACATGTGGGATTTAACATATTGCTTGAGGATTTGTTAGATAAAATGACTTTTACATAAAAGAATTAATACTGCTAGCTTTTATACTTTTTCTCGGCAGTGGCACATGATGTATATTGTACACTAGGTGCATGCACGAATAAGCTATGTGTTGGATACACCCATACATGTGATCACAGAAAGGAATCAAGGGCATCGTCTTGTTAGCAGTCTACAATTTGAAGTAAATCTGTAGGAGACAATAAACTCCTACACATGTTGATAAAATTGAAGTATTCAAGTACAATAAAGGCTAGCTGCACATCAAGTTAGACACATATAATTCATCTGTCAAGTAGTTATCAAACTTTATGATTTAATCAACATGAATGTATGTATATACATATAGGTTGTAAAAATGGAAAATGGAAATTCAAGTAGTGCATGATTTTTTTCTTTACACTTTTTTTTGCATGCTTCATACATATGTGCGTAGCCTTAATCAGCTCTATGTGGACACAGTGACATGTTCTAGCCAAGTAGGGGATTTTGGCATCTACTTTTGTTTGAATGAAATGGTTGCATGTATTGTCCATGCTCAGTCGTGTGATCAGAAATAAACCTTTCGTCATGAAGAGATAATATTGTCTTCCTGACAATTGGCAGATTTTTAAAACAATCTTTTGACTACTTCATTATCAACCATTATTTCCGATTAGATTATTAAACCTAAGCAATGAGATTGATGCACGTTGAAATGCTGCATGGAATACTTATTGAAGAAAAGTATGCGCTTCCTTTGTTTAAACTATTTGTGCCTACCCCAACTTGTTTGGGACTAAAGGCTTCGTTGTTGTTGTTGTAATTTATTCACTCATGATGAATTTTGGGAACCCGTTCTTCTTTTTACTAGTGAGTAGTGAAAATGCACGCCAAAGAATGCCAGACTGACACAACTCGTACATGAAAACGCATGTATGCCTTTCTGAATAAAGAACTATTTCCACTGTCCAGAATTAACTGTCGCTGAAATGAGTAAATCTACACTCTAAAACGCGTCTAGATACACTCATTTCAACGACAACTAGTTCCAGACGAAGGTTGTATATACCACAGGGACATCATAAGTTCTGTAAAGCATGAGATACAACAGTTTTCATGTATATAATCTGGAATAGGGGAACACTTATGAGGTGATGAATTACTTGCAGGAGGTAAGTTGTTTTACAAATGTGACATTGGATCTATAATTTTTTTCTTTTCAACATAATTTTTTGATCTGGTAAAAATGAAATTAGTACTATATGAGTCATATGTATTGTAGACACCAAACGAAGCAGTGGTTTATCCAAACTTCAAAAATAATAATCTATTTTCTAATCCGTTATTGAGAAAGTGTGAAAAGAGCCAAGAGACTTGAATTTTGGACTTCAGCAATAAGGATTGATGAATTGTACAGACGAATATGGAGAGTAATATTTATACACGCCCACTATAAGGAGATTATGAGTTTCATTAAATATATCAGACGGCTGATGGAACTAGTGCTTTTCAAATTATTATTTTGGAAGGTCGAGCTTTTCATATTGGTATAGAAATGGGGTAAATTGTTCTTTCTTTTTTCATTGTCGATCTTTATGTTCAAATTATTGGCTCAAGTTTATAAACGAATAATGGAACAACTACTGCACAAGAAAGGGTATATTTCCATGGCCAAGAGAGCACTAGAAGCCTTCTTGTAAATTTCAAAATAAGATTAGTTTATTTATATAATTTCAAAATAAGATTAGTTAACATCAAACAAGAATTTGTGGGATATAACATGAAAAGCAATTAATAAAAATTGAACGTGACACTACTATATATAAAAAGTAGTTGCAGGTCTTCTCATTAGAAAACAAATGTTTGTGTGCATGATTTAAATTTTCCTATTAACCGACACAAAGTTTCAAGACTTGATGGTATGTTAAACGAGCAGGGTTGAGCTAAGACATATGATTAAACTTATTTGATGTATTAGTTAGTGGTAGATTAGGCTAGTTGTAATGGGAGTATCGTAGCTAGTATCATGCATGCCAACTAGACAATTTTGGTGAGATGGCATAGAATTAAATGAAGAAAGTGAGGGTTGAGTATCATATCATGATATTGTATCATAATAAATGTATGCTACTTTGTGTTATACATGGCAATAAATAAAGTACTATATGATACTAATACAGCGATGCTACACACACGACGATATTGGACGATCACCGAACGATGCTACACATCAAACCGTCCATGCGTTAGAGCAAACGTAGCTAGCACCATTCATTCTCGCATCGTGTGGAGTTCGGCCGGGCAGTGTCGTCCGTGTAGTATTTTCGATACTAATATATGATACTATCCACACTAGTATCATGTGCATGATACTAGTATATGATACTCCCCATTACCAGCCTAAATATCTTCCTAGCGTGTTCTAAATTACCTTTAAAAGTGTGTTCTAAATTACCTTTAAAAAGACCGCTGCCTATGTGTGGGAGATTGGGATATAGTTTTTCTTAGAACCCTGCTATACACACGGCACTACACACAGGATTTCTATATGACGCTGAAGATCACACCATCCGTTTGATACGAGTGTCGGCTGCATGTCGTGCCGTTGTTCTTGGGCTAGCTGATTTGTTGCCGATAGGACGCTATCCATGCCGGCCAGCCTGTCTCTTGATCTAGAGACGTTGTCTTGGAGCTCCATCATTCTGTGGATGAGCTTGGTAAAGTTTTCCGCTAGATTAGGGTCTCCGCGCGTGGCCTGTAGTTTGTCGATGAGAGCTGTGGCGGCCTGGAGGTCGTGGGCTCTTGTTGGTGGAGGTGCGACCTCTCCGGATTCACTGAAGCCTATGCCGAGCTCCCGTCCGCGGGCTGCAAGGTCTTGGAGGGTAGCTCGTGGACGGCGACGTGATCGGCGCAACCGTTCGTAGTCTATTGTTTCCTGTCATCGCGCTTCTCTCTCGGCGGCCTCCCGGGTGCGTCGTTGAAGCTGCAGATGTGTATTTAATGTCGCCATACGGAGGGCCTCCATTGCCCGAGCCGTCAGATCATTGTCGGGTATTGGTGTGGTGAGGAGGTTCATAGCCTCCGCGAAGATGACTGGTTGCATTAACGCGACGTCCGCAAGGCTTGAGGTGCCGCCCCAGGGGTGAAGAAACCTGGCGGTGCAGATCCCAGCAGGGTGCCCATGCCGTTGTGCTACTACAGGGTGATCAGAGGCGCCGTTGGTGTTGAAGTCTTTTTTTTTGTGAATACGCTTTGTTGCGTATCATTTCATTGATAGAAGGGGGAGGGAAACACAGGGTGCAACTCTAGGGGGCGTACACTGAAGGCGTCCCGAAGAGTGCAAGGTGAGCAGAGAAGAGGGTGCTCAGCCTCAGTACAAGTGCGTTCAGGTTACAGGAATGATGGATGCTAGCCTAGTTGCTCCAGCACGTGCCCACAGGCGGGCCTCGTCTTTGATTGTGCGATCCAGATTGTCATTCGAAGGCCGGGTATTGTCGAACACGGCTGTGTTTCGGTGCTTCCATTTTTATTTTATTTTTAAGAAATCACCGGGGGAGGGGTTCCTCCACCTGAATATATTACTCAAAGTGACCATTATGCCAAGAGAGTGATCCAGTTTATAAGGGAAACCGGATCGAAAATCTGAACAAATTGACCCCGTTTATAAGGGAAACCGGGCCGAAAACCATACAAGTAGCAAGATTACAAAAGGATGAGAAGAACACGATGCCCAAGATAAGGCAGGACCTAGCTAGCAGGCGAAAAGGACCATCACCACAAGAGACACAAGTAGATGTAGGGTGTCGTCGAAGGATCACAATACCAAGACTTTGCAAGCAACCTAACGCACAGCACCGGCGTACAAACCGAACCCACGGCGCAACACAGGAGCATCCATAATCAACGAGTGCCAAGCACGAACCTTGAGTCGGAGCTCCACCAGTGGAATTCAGAACGATTAGCAAGTTTGGGAAGGCTTCTTGCGTCGTCATTGAGCAAAGATGAACCAAGATAACCCCAAGAGCACAAAGCTCGCCACAACACAACGGCAACCATGGGACGGTCTTGAGCCTGCACAGCAACAGGGACAACACAAAGGCACCGCCGCCGCCCCCCAACAGAACACCACCAAAGACAGAAAAAGGGTAGAGATGGCGACTCCACAACACGGAGCGTTGTTGCTGCCAGACCCCAACACACACCACCGTCAACCCCGAGCTAGTCGCGTCACCACCACCGACATCCCCGCCTACCAAACAAAATAACCTGGCCAAACTTCTCGATGATGCCTTCAAGAAGCTGTGGGACGCACGGTTGCGCCACCATCATCGGTTCCAGGCGGACCTGGAAGCAGAGTTTCCTCTGAAGTTGAGCAAAAGGTGGCGAAATCAACGTTTCAACGACACCTCCAAGAAGGTTAGTGGCGCCCACGGGCGTCACCGTCGTTGGCTCTGAGCAGAGCATGGCTTTCACCGAGTTGAACATACACACACCCTATGAACAGATTATTTGAGGTGGACGGCGCACCTGCATCACCATGAAGCATTGGGCCATGGCAGCCCCAATGCCGCACATGGCCAGAACTCCACCTCCCAGCCACCCACCGTCATGCAGCCAGCAGCGAGCCGCCACCACGCCACTGGACGGAAGAAACCGCCGTGCCTCAAAGTCGCCGGGGCCGAAGTCGCCAGATATGGCTAGCACCAGATTAGGATTCCCAACCATGCAGCTCGACGAGCATTAGGCCAACACAGTTGTGCACCATGGCGCGCCTAGCCAGACCGAAAGAAGGTCAGACCAGCGGACGTACCACCACCCGACCTCCACCCTCCTGGCACACCCAGCCCGTGCTCCCAGCAGCGAGCTGCCACCATGCCATCGGGTAGCAACCACCACATCGCCCCACTGCTCGACGCTAGATCCGGGCGGTCCTGGGCCAGGGTGCTTCGACAGCTCAGGCATAGAGCACCATGGCCAACAATAGCCGGGCACCATTCCTCACCACCAGCCACCGCCACCACCTCCCCCACCAGCCGCACACAACCGAGCTCCCAGCAACAAGCTGTCACTACGCCGCCAAACAGCATCCCTCGTGCCCTGCTTCGCCAACACCTTGCGAGCTATTAGAAGCCACCGACAAACGCCAGATCTGCGCGGCGCATCGCCTGGACCCCGACCCGCCCGGTCGACGACCAGCAAAAGGCCAGAAACGGCTGTGAGCAGCCACCCCCGCCACACTCGCGCCCCAACAGCAGTCAGTAGAACCAGCACCAGCGCCCGAAGCCGGGCACGGGCACGGATCCAGGCACACCGGCCAGATCCACCGCCGAGGGGAGCAGCCGCACGCGTTGCGAACCAGCGCCGGCGAGCAGGCACAGTAGCACCACGCCGCCTCCCTGCACCCCTTCCACGCGCCGCGCCCTCCTTTACCGAGCCCGGCGGCAGCCACCACCCCGACGACCACAGCCCGCCGACAACCTCACGTCCACCGCGAGCTCTCCCCAACCGCCTTCGGAGGTTGGGGCCGTCGCCACCGCGGCGAGGCCAGCGGCTGCGGCGGAGGAGAGAAGGCGGGAAGGGGGCTGCCGGCGGCGACGGGCTAGGTCACCCCCGAGTCGCTCTAGCAGAGCGATGCGGGAGCCTCTGTCCTTTTCTCTGTATTGTGGTCGAGCATCTGTGAGGACGATGAGTGAGTCCGTCCCCTTGCGAAGGAATGATGGAACGGAGCTCTTGATCATGGACCACCAGTTGAAGAAGTCGTCGGTCGTGCTTGGCGTGGATATTGGTAGGCGGTACCATGAGAGTATCTCGTGCCAAGTTATCCTGGAGAAGACGCACCGGGTGAGCAGGTGATCCAGGGACTCCGGCTCCTGGCAACAGAACTTCCAGAGGGGGTCATGCGGTAGGCCATGGCGAGCGCGGTGCTCGGCCATCCAGCACCGGTCCATAGAGGCAAGCCCGAGGAAGAATTTAGCTCCAGTCGGTGCCCAGGAGGGCCAGATGAGGCGCCAGAAGGGGTTGATGGTCGATCCATCGAACAATGCTGTACGCAGAGTTGGTCGTGGACAACCTGTTGTTGGCCCACTTCTAGGTGATTTTGTCGGGCTCGGTAGAAAGTTGAATACGCTGGATCTGTCACCAGATGTCGACGTACTCGATGGCGGCGGCAGCGCTCATGGCTCCGTGGATGTCGCTAATCCATAGCGAGTTCTATAGGGCCTCGCAGACCAAGCATTGGCAGCGCCGCCGGCACGGGACTAGGGGTACCAGGGCTGGGGCAATTTCGGCAGCCCTTGATCTAGTGGTCAATCCAGAAGCGGCATGTTTGCTCGTCCCCAATGACCCAAGTGGTGAATGTGCGGAAGAATTGACTCGTTTACTCATCACTTGGGAGCTGAAGATGGCTCCAAGGGCAATCCAGATCGGTTGTCCTGTAGCCATAGCCAGCGGGCGCGCAAGGCAATGCCCGTGCGGTGGAGGTCGCCCACCACGAGGCCACCATACTCGAGTGGGCGGGAGAGTTTGGGCCAGCTAACAAAACAATAGTCGTGCTTGGCGTCCTTACGACCATGCCAAAGAAAGTCACTCACCACCATCGTGATTCTCTTGAGGATCATGGGGTTAGAGCCATGGTGAGGAGGATGTGGATCGGCATGGCGGTGAGCATGTGTTGCACCAGAGCAAGGAGCTCGACGTGTGATAGGAGGGAGGCTTTCCATGTGGCGAGCTTCTTGGAGAGCCTGTCGACCAGGGGGGGAGCGCGGAAGCGTGGCACTTGCGGATGGTGAGCGGCAATCCGGGGTAAGGGATGGGGAAGTTCTTGACGGCGCACGAAAGCTCCGAGGCGATCATGGTGGCAACCTCGTCCGTGCACCGGATTGGCGATGCCGAGCACTTGGCGAAATTAGTGCGCAGGCCGGATGCATCACCGGACAATTGTAGGAGCTCGCGGATGGCGACTAGCTCGGGCGGGTTGGGGTGGCAGAAGATGACCACTTCATCAGCAAAGAGCGAGATGTTAGATGCCACATGCCTCTTGGTGAGCCGCTGCAACATGTCGGCAGACATGGCGTGCTGGAGGAGTGAATTCAGAGTGTCGATGATGATAGCGAATAGCATGGGTGAGACCGGATCACCCTGGCGTAGCCCACATGCATGATCGACCTGCGGCCCCTGGCTGCCGTTGATGAGGATGTGGGTGGAGGCCGTTGACGTGAGGATGGAGATACATTCACACCAATGTCTACCGAAGCCAAGGTGCGTCGGAGTTTCGAGGAGGAAGGGTCAGGAGACCGTATCGAAGGCCTTGGCAATGTCGAGCTTAAGGAGAACCCGCGGTGACTTGTTGTTGTAGAGGAGCCGAACCATTTTCTGGACGAGAAGGAAGTTGTCATGCACGCAACAGCCAGTGATGAATGCGCTTTCGTTAGCGGAGACAATTTCCCCCATCCCTGGAGCGAGACGCAAGGAGAGCACCTTGGCGAACAGTTTAGCGATGATGTGGATCAAACTGATAGGCCGATAGTCAGTTATCACAGAGGCATCAGGTTTCTTGGGCAGTAAGATGAGGAGGGCCTTGTTGAGCTTGTGAAAGTTGCGACCATTCAAGGAGTAGAGCTTCTTGAAGGCCTCGCAAATGTCGGCCTTGATGATTGGCCAGCATGCACGAAGGAACTCGGAGGTGAATCCGTCGGGGGCCGGGCACCTTGCCCGTTGGCATTTTCTTGATAGCATCCCAAATATCCTACTCGGAGAAAGGAGCATCAAGCTCGAGTAGGTCGAAGCTCCTATGATCTATGATGTCGAGGCGGATGGAGTGAGTTCGCGTGGCAGCGATTCCCAGAATGGATTAGCTCTGTTCATTTATATCTTTCAGCTCTGATTTTCTATTCCCTATCTTCTCCTAGTATCATATGCTAGATTCAGGGGGAGCAAGACATCTAAGGGAAAGAAATCATTTAAATTCATTGGATATCTTTATTCTTGGTGACATGTCTAATCCAATGTGGTACTTAGTACTCACTCTCTACATGTCATCCCAGTCTTCGTATTCTTGTGGTTTCTTCTGTTTGCTCTGGCTAGTAGATGTACCTGTGTTATCTAACCTTATTTATGCAGGTTCATTCCATCCTAAGCCAACTCAAGACTACAAGGTAAGTATATGCATCACAATCATGTGTATGAGGAATTCTTGCTGATGTACATACTGTTTGCAAGAAGGACTCATGAGCATGAAGGTATTTTCTTTAATATTCTTTGCTCTGATGCATATGGCCAAGATACATGTAACACATTGCCTACTCTATCATGGTTATGCTCTCACATGCTTCTATATTCCATATTCACATGATTGCATACATGTAGGGGGAGCCTATGCTTGTTGCATGTTTTCCAAAGCTTTACTTGCTGTTCTTTATATCTTTATCTAAAGCTTTGATGTATGTTGTCATCAATTACCAAAAAGGGGGGAGATTGAAAGCACAAGTGCTCCCTAGGTGGTTTTGGTAATTAATGTCAACATATCTCTTGTTGGACTAACACTTTTATCTAGTATGTTTCAGATAAGTTCAACATTGGAGTGGCATGGACTAAAGGGTGTGGAAACTCCTTCAAGATGCTAAGAATAAAGGATTGGCTCAAGCTTCAAGCTCAAGACTCTTCATTTTACATTTTAGTGATCCAAGATCACATTGAGTCTATAGGAAAAGTCAATACTATCAAGGAGGAATGAGGTGTTGCTTCATGAGTTTCTTGCTCCACAGTGCTTAGTGATATGCTCCGAAACCCTCAACTACTTTCCCACTTCCACACATATGTCCTATACCTAAAGTCAAACTCGGCCCCACCGATTCTTTCTATCAGGCGCCACCGAGTTCAGATGACATAGCCACTGCCACAAACCCTAGGCAAATCGGTCTCACCGATAGGGATCTCGATCTCACCGAGATGGGATTGTAATCTCTCTGTGTATGTCCATTATCAAAGTCGGTTTCACCGAGTTTGAGAAATCGGTACTACCGAGATTACAATGCAAACTTCCTGGTTGACTCATTACCAAAATCGGTCCCACTGAGTTTGTGTAATCGGTCCAACCGAGTTTGCCTGACCAACTCTCTGGAAAGCTAATTACCAAAATCGGTCTAACCGAGTTTGTGTAATCGGTCTCACCGAGATTACGTTATGCCCTAACCCTAACCATATCGGTCCTACCGAGTTGCATATCGGTCCCACCGAAAATCATAACTCTTTGCATGCTTGCTTGTTATGTATTGGGAATGTTAAACTTGTGCCTAAACTCCACTTAAACTTAAAGATCTTAAAAATTGCAACTTTGGTACTTAGTGTGTAATCACCCCCCCCCCTCTAGACACCTCTTCTCAAGGTCCTACAAGTGGTATCAGAGCTTTGGTCTCCATTGCTTTGGTTTAATCACCATTGGAGGAATATGGATGAGTCTACTTTGGGGAGTCTTAGTAGAGTGCCTATTCTTGACGGAGAGTATTTTCATGAGTGGAAAAATGAGATGCTTGTAATTTTCAATCAATATCATTTGAACAAGTACATTGCTAGTCCTTGTGCACCCCATATTGATCCTATGCATCCTACTCTTGATGAGTCAATTGACATGATTAGGAATCTTAGAACTGTTAATCTTATCATTAGAGGCTTGCCTAGAAACTTAATTATAAATTTGCCTACTCTTGAGTGTGCCTACACTATATGGAAATTTCTTGAGGAACGCTTTCCAAATTATTCCTTGAAAAATCTAGATGAAATTCTCCATAAGTCTATTGTCTTGAGTAAGATGAATACTAGTGATCCTATGTTTGGTGATCGTCTATTTGAGCTTACAAACCTTATGCGTGCCAAAGGAGATGTTGGAATTATTAGTGATATTATTTCCGAAGCTATAAAAATTCATAAGCAAGATCATTGTCAAACTCACTCTAACGAATCACCCTCTCTAGGATTTGATCCACCACATGACGATGTTGAACATGGATACTATGATGAGGATGATGATAGTGACTTCGATCTTGATGATGCAATGAGACACTTTGGTCTTATGGTAAATCTTCGGGGATATATGTCAGGAGGAAAGAAATGGGTTCTTGATAGTGGATGTACCGATCACATGACCGAAGATAAAGACATGTTTCGTGAGCTTGCTGAAAACGATGGTCCTCGAAAGTATGTCACTTTCGGTGACAACTCAAAGGGTAAGGTGGTTGGCCTCGGTAAGGTGGCCATATCACATGATAGCTCCATACAAAATGTTATGCTCGTCGAATCTCTTGGTTACAACCTACTTTCAGTATCTAGACTTGCTGATTTCGGTTTCAATGTCCTATTTACTGAAGTAGACTGCCAAGTGTTTCGTCAAGACAATTATAAAATGGTCTTTACCGGGATACGTAGAGGTGATCTATACATTGTTGATTTCACTAAAAAGGCTCAACCTAAAACTTGCTTCATTGCTAAATCCTCAAAAGGTTGGTTATGGCATAGGCGATTATGTCATGTTGGTATGCGAAACCTTGACAAGCTTATTAAAGGAAATCATATCCTTGGTGTTAACGATGTCATATTTGATAAGGATAGACTTTGCAGCGCTTGTCAAGCAGGTAAACAGGTTGGAGGAAGGCATCCCGTGAAGAACATTATGACCACAAGGAGGCCACTCGAGCTACTACACATGGATCTTTTTGGTCCCAACACCTACAAGAGTCTCGGTGGAAATTATTTTGGTCTAGTTATAGTTGATGATTTTTCAAGATTTACGTGGGTGTTCTTTCTCGATGATAAATCGCAGGTCCAAAAGATCTTCAAAAACTTCGCTAGGAAGGCCCAAAATCAATTTGAAGTGAAGATCAAGAAGGTTCGCAGCGACAACGGAACGGAGTTTAAGAACGCAAATGTGGACACCTTTCTTGACGAAGAAGGTATTCCACACAAGTTCTCGTCTACGTACACACCTCAACAAAATGGAGTTGTTGAGAGGAAGAACCGAATGCTCATCGAAATGGCGAGAACGATGCTTGATGAGTACAAGACGCCAAAGCACTTTTGGGTAGAAGCGGTTGAGACAGCTTTTCATGCAAAAAAATCGCTTGTATCTTCACAAACTACTCGGCAAGACGGCATACGAGCTCCTCACCGGTAACAAACCCCAAGTTGGATACTTTTGAGTATTCGGCTCAAAGTGCTACATTCTTGATAAGCATCGTCATTCTAAATTTGCTCCTAAGTCTCATGAAGGTTTCCTACTAGGTTATGGCTCAAACTCTCACACTTACCGTGTGTACAACAATTTCACCCGAAAGGTTGAAGAGATGGTAGATGTGAAGTTTGATGAATCTAACGGCTCGCAAGTAGAGCAACTGCCAATTGATGTAGGAGACAAAGATCCTTCGGAAGCAATCCAAGACTTGTCTATTGGCAAGGTCCGTCCAACGGAGGTGAAGGAGAGTACCTCGTCCGTCCAAGTGGAAGCTTCTACTCCACGACAAGGTGAACCAAGAGTTGATACGGAAGCATCCACAAGTGGGACACACCAAGATGAAGAAAACGACGAAGTGCATCAAGATGAACGTCAACAACCTCCTTCTCCACCACAACAAGAGAACGACAACGCCAACAATGAAGAAGGCAAAGAAGAAGAACAAGATGAAGAAGAAGTTCAACCAAGAACCAAGCAAAAGCTTTCACGAGTTCAAGCAAGAATTGTTAAAGATCATCCTGTCGAGCAAACGTACAATGATATTCAAACCGGGAGAATCACTCGCTCTAAAACTCGTTTAGCTAACTTTTGTGAAAACTATTCTTTCATCTCTAGCATTGAACCTATGAAGGTCGAAGAAGCATTTGAAGATCCGGATTGGATAAATGCTATGCATGAAGAGCTACACAACTTTGAGAGGAACCAAGTTTGGACATTGGTTGAGAAGCCCGACAACAACCACAACATCATCGGTACCAAATGGGTGTTTCGCAACAAGCAAGATGAAGATGGACAAGTAGTTCGCAACAAAGCACGTCTCGTCCCCCAAGGCTACACACAAATCGAAGGTATGGACTATGGTGAGACTTATGCTCCCGTTGCTAGACTTGAGTCCATTCGCATCTTACTTGCCTATGCTAATCACCATGATATCACCTTGTACCAAATGGACATTAAAAGTGTTTTTCTAAATGGTGAAATTGAGGAGGAAGTTTATGTTAAGCAACCTCCCGGCTTTGCCAATCCTAAGAAACCCAATCATGTTTACAAACTTCACAAAGCTCTTTATGGTCTTAAACAAGCTCCTAGAGCATGGTATAAATGCTTGACCAAGTTCCTTATTGAAAAAGGCTTTGAAATTGGGAAAATTGATTCAACACTTTTTACTAAAAGGGTTAATGGAGAACTCTTTGTGTGCCAAATTTATGTTGATGATATTATATTTGGTTCAACTAACCCTCATTTTAGTGAAAAGTTTGGGAAGCTAATGTCGGAGAAGTTTGAGATGTCTATGATGAGTGAACTCAAATTCTTTCTTGGGTTGCAAATCAAGCAAACTAAGGAAGGTACTTTTGTTTCTCAAATGAAGTACACCAAGGACCTATTCAAGAAGTTCAATATGCAAGAATGCAAAGGTATGACTATACCCATGCCTACTAGTGGACATCTTGACTTGACCAAAGATGGTGAACCGGTTGATCAAAAGGTTTATCGCTCTATGATTGGTTCATTGTTATATCTATGTGCCTCACGTCCCGATATCATGCTAAGTGTGTGCATGTGTGCACGATATCAAGCTGCTCCTAAAGAACGTCATCTTAAGGCCGTGAAAAGGATAGTGAGATACTTAATCCATACACCAAATTTTGGCATTTGGTATCCTAAGAGTGCCTCTTTCGATCTTGTTGGCTACTCCGACTCGGACTATGCCGGTGACAAGGTTGATAGAAAGTCCACTTCAGGTACTTGTCAATTTCTTGGTAGATCTCTTGTGTCTTGGTCCTCCAAGAAACAAAACTCGATATCCTTATCCACCGCCGAAGCAGAATACATTGCCGCTGGTTTATGTTGTGCTCAATTACTTTGGATGACCCAAACTCTTAAAGATTATGGGATATATGTGAAACATGTTCCATTGCTTTGTGACAATGAAAGTGCTATCAAAATTGGTCATAATCCCATGAAACATTCTCGAACTAAGCATATTGAAGTTCGTCATCATTTCATTCGAGATCATGTTGCTAAGGGTGACATTGATCTTAAGCATGTTCGCACCGAAAAGCAATTAGCGGATATATTCACTAAACCTCTTGACGAGAAAGTGTTTTGTGGGTTAAGAGGAGAATTGAACATCATTGATGCTTCAAACTTGGAGTAGAAACTCCATTGGATACATGCAAGACATGAGCTTATGACTAATCCTTGATATTTCTCTTATGATGAAGATCTTATGTCTTGGATATATTTGTATCTTGCATGTTATCTAACCCATGTAGGAACTTGGATGAATCTAATTCCATGAGGTTGTAACCTACTCATATCTTGAGCAGTCTCTACATCACCAAGTCTCTACACAAAGGTGGTTGAAGACAAGGAAGCACAAAACCATTCAAACATATCCTTTGACAAATCCTATGTTGAGTTTCATGTTTGTCATTGTTGGAGACACAAGTGCTCTTCCTTGCAAGAACTAACCCATGTAGGTAGATGGACTCAAATTCCAAGTGGTGCTCCAAATTCTTGATGAGCTACATCAACCTTTGAGCAACTCACACAAGTTCAACTACATGGTCAACACCACCAACCAAGGTATGTCATTCCATCTTAGGGAAGCTTTACTCCGAGTCATGAGCTAAAGAAACTCGACAAGATGTGAATACATCAAGATGCTTAAACGAAAAATGGTAACCCCATTTTGAGATTAAACGGTGAGTATGACCTATGATCAAGTGATCTCACTTGACTCCTAAGTCAATATACTCTAACATAGGTGACTTTGTCGCTGACCATCTCTAGATGAAGTTCTCTTGTGTTCTTTTCTATGTTTCTGCATTTGTCTCATGCATATTTGTTTCCCTTTCAAAAAAACTTCATCTAGATTTCTTTATGTTCTGCATTTTCTGCATCCAATTCATTGCATATCATTCAGTTAATTCCTTGCAAATCTTTGTGAGATCTTATTAGTCTAGTGAGCTGAGGTGACAAGTGTTTTCTTTGCGACGAACTCGGTTACACCGATTTGTTGTTTTCGGTCCAACTGAATCCTTTCGGTACAACCGAAGCATACCACTCGGTGCCACCGATTTCACAACAGGAAAAACAGTTTGCCACTTATTCTTTGTTTCTTCTGATCCAGCTCCAATCAATGAATCTTGTCCTCTACAAGCATCACATTTTTATCGTTGCCTTGTGTTGTGACTCAAGGACCAAACCCATTCGACAGATTCCAGAAAACCCTTCTTGGAAATTGATGTCAAAGGGGGAGAGAGAGATCACATCAAAGCTTATCATTTAGAGAGAGATCACATCAGAGAAAGAGTATATCACCTCCTCAAGGGGAGAGAGAGATCTCCAGGGGGAGAGAATACTCAAGTAGAAAGTATTTTTCAAGGATCCCAGATGCTTGGTGTTCAAGAGGAGAGATGCCACATGTCTTATTGAAGGGAAAAGACATATTCATATGAGCTTATTTGCATTAGTTTGCATTAGCTCTGTTCATTTATATCTTTCAGCTCTGATTTTCTGTTCCCTATCTTCTCCCAGTATCCTATGCTAGATTCAGGGGGAGCAAGACATCTAAGGGAAAGAAATCATTTAAATTCATTGCATATCTTTATTCTTGGGGACATGTCTAATCCAATGTGGTACTTAGTACTCACTCACTACATGTCATCCCAGTCTTGGTATTCTTGTGGTTTCTTCTGTTTGCTCTGGCTAGTAGATGTACCTGTGTTATCTAACCTTGTTTATGCAGGTTCATTCCATCCTAAGCCAACTCAAGACTACAAGGTAAGTATATGCATAACAATCATGTGTATGAGGAATTCTTGCTGATGTACATACTGTTTGCAAGAAGGACTCATGAGCATGAAGGTATTTTCTTTAATATTCTTTGCTCTGATGCATATGGCCAAGATACATGTAACACATTGCCTACTCTATCATGGTTATGCTCTCACATGCTTCTATATTCCATATTCACATGATTGCATACATGTAGGGGGAGCCTATGCTTGTTGCATGTTTTCCAAAGCTTTACTTGTTGTTCTTTATATCTTTATCTAAAGCTTTGATGTATGTTGTCATCAATTACCAAAAAGGGGGGAGATTGAAAGCACAAGTGCTCCCTAGGTGGTTTTGGTAATTAATGTCAACATATCTCTTGTTGGACTAACACTTTTATCTAGTATGTTTCAGATAAGTTCAACATTGGAGTGGCATGGAATAAAGGGTGTGGAAACTCCTTCAAGATGCTAAGAACAAAGGGTTGGCTCAAGCTTCAAGCTCAAGACTCTTCATTTTACATTTTAGTGATCCAAGATCACACTGAGTCTATAGGAAAAGCCAATACTATCAAGGAGGAATGAGGTGTTGCTTCATGAGTTTCTTGCTCCACAGTGCTTAGTGATATGCTCCGAAACCCTCAACTACTTTCCCACTTCCACACATATGTCCTATACCTAAAGTCAAACTCGGCCCCGCCGATTCTTTCTATCCGGCGCCACCGAGTTCAGATGACATAGCCACTGCCACAAACCCTAGGCAAATCGGTCTCACCGATAGGGATCTCGGTCTCACCGAGATGGGATTGTAATCTCTTTGTGTATGTCCATTATCAAAGTCGGTCTCACCGAGTTTGAGAAATCGGTACTATCGAGATTACAATGCAAACTTCCTGGTTGACTCATTACCAAAATCGGTCCCACTGAGTTTGTGTAATCGGTCCAACCGAGTTTGCCTGACCAACTCTCTGGAAAGCTAATTACCAAAATCGGTCTAACCGAGTTTGTGTAATCGGTCTCACCGAGATTACGTTATGCCCTAACCCTAACCATATCGGTCCTACCGAGTTGCATATCGGTCCCACCGAAAATCCTAACGGTCACTAGATTTGCTGAATCGGTCCGACCAAGTTTATCAATTCGGTCCCACCGAGTTTGGCAAGTTGTGTGTAACGGTTAGATTTTGCGTGGAGACTATATATACCCCTCCACCTCCTCTTCATTCGTGGAGAGAGCCATCAGAACGAACCTACACTTCCAGCATCCTATTTCTGAGAGAGAACTACCTACTCATGTGTTGAGGCCAAGATATTCCATTCCTACTATATGAATCTTGATCTCTAGCATTCCCCAAGTTGCTTTCCACTCAAATCTTCTTTCAACCAGATCCAAATCCTATGAGAGAGAGTTGAGTGTTGGGGATACTATCATTTGAAGCACAAGAGCAAGGAGTTCATCATCAACGCACCATTTGTTACTTCTTGGAGAGTGGTGTCTCCTAGATTGGCTAGGTGTCACTTGGGAGCCTCCGATAAGATTGTGGAGTTGAACCAAGGAGTTTGTAAGGGCAAGGAGATCGCATACTTCATGAAGATCTACTGCTAGTGAGGCAAGTCCTTCGTCGGCGACGGCCATGGTGGGATAGACAAGGTTGCTTCTTCGTGGACCCTTTGTGGGTGGAGCCCTCCATGGACCCGCGCAACCGTTACCCTTCGTGGTTTAAAGTCTCCATTAACGTCGATGTACGATAGCACCACCTATCGGAACCACGACAAAAACATTCGTGTCTCCAATTGCATTTGAATCCTCCAAAACCCTTCCCATTACATTCTTGCAAGTTGCATGCTTTACTTTCCGCTGCTCATAAACTCTTTGCATGCTTGCTTGTTATGTATTGTGAATGTTAAACTTGTGCCTAAACTCCACTTAAACTTAAAGATCTTAAAAATTGCAACTTTGGTACTTAGTG
>NC_057798.1:545816278-545820797 GCF_018294505.1 Triticum aestivum
CACACCTCTAGAAACCTCTTCTCAAGGTCCTACAGTGACCCACCGAGGGTGTTTGCCTGATGTGGTGGAGACCACGGTGGAAACATGGTAAGAACCAATAGCAGGGTTGGAGAGTTTAACGTGGTCTGGGCGCCACGCGAAGAGTATGCTGCCCCTCGTGCCCGCCGCCGGGAGCCAGTAGAAGCCGGCAAAGAGGGGGCCGAGAGTTTCGAGGATGATCGCGGGCGAGGCGAGGGCGAGCTTGGTCACCAAGAGACAGGCGATGGAGGGAGAGGCAGAGTTAATAACGGTCCGTATTACAGAGCGTTTAGCTCTACAATTCAAGCCACAGACATTCCAGAAGATGATCTTAAGGTTTTGATCCATAAGGAAGTATTGGATAAAAGATGGGACGGGGGTTGTTAGATCTCGAGCATCCTGGGCTGGGATGGCGCAATGCAGTCGAACAGTCGAGGTGGGACGTGCCATCCGTAGAAGTCGGCGAAAGCTTGGACAACTTCGGCGGCAAGGGGGCGCTCAAATAATCGTGTGTACTTCTCCAAAAACTTTCGTGGAGACAGGTCCATCCTCCTTCAGGAGGCCCAAGCGTCGTAGGAGGATGCGTTTGTCTTTGGTCTCAGAGTCCAAACCCATGTCGTGCATGGTGATCCGACCGCTACGTCTTCGCATGAAATTGGGTGGTAGTTCCCCTCGCTTGCGATGGGTAGGCGGCACGTGAGTAGGATGGGGTCGACGGTGGTCCGTAGTGTGCCAATGTAGGCCAGAACATGTTATGGAACAGGGCAAGAGGCCAGCCCATTGGACGTAGACGCATGAATGTGCATGGCCTCGGAAGGATTGCCAAGGCTGGTGGCAACACGCGGTGAGCACTCGTTGGGGTCGGTCTCTGCATGAGACCCCTGGGCCCGAGGCGGACTAGGCGCGCGCAGGGAAGGTGGGGTGATGGGACCTGCGGTCGCATCCACCGGGTTGGTTGCGACTGTGGGCAGGTAAGCTGGCCCCGGGGCAGCCGAAACTGCACCCAGGACGGCGGGCACCACCAGTTGAGCATGCGGTGTGGGGCATGCCACCTGGGGATCCAAAGGGGGTCAACCACCACTGACTCGGAAGGAAAGAGAACGGCCAAAGGAGGAGAGGCCTCGATGTCCGCTGCTGCAAGATCGGGATTGCAGTCGGGCGAGAATTGTCTGGGAGGGGCAGCCTGCCGCACCAAATCAGCAACTGCACGCCTGTTGGGGGCATCAGCAGTAGTAGTGGGGGCGCATGGCATGTGGGGGGATCCAAGGTGGCCCACGCCAATGGCTGGTTGGCACGGCCGGAGCCAGTTGGGTTGGTCAGCGCCCTAGTTTGAACAAGCGCGACCAGGTTAGCAACCGGGTTTTTTAGCGTAGCGGCCGTTGCATCTTGACCAGAGGAAAGCCGCTCATGGACCAAGGGCCCATGGGAAAAGCCACCAACGGGAGGATGCGGCCCGAGAACGTCGTGCCAGCCACGGAACGATGGTGCAGCTCACTGCCGATGATGGCGAACGGCGGAGGTATGGCCATCCCCCCGAGCCGGGTGAGGCCTGTGGGAGGGCGGGAAGTCGTATCTGCGCGGCCAAGCATTGGGGCATGGCAGTGAGCTTCGGTCGTCGGCGCTGCCGTCGCTGGCGGCAAGTGGAGGGGTGGTGGCGAGAGGCAGGGAGGCAGAACTCAACAGAATGCCGAACATGGATGGGGACAGGGAAGCACAACAGCTCGACGGCGAAGAGGTCGACGAGGTTGGGGTCGGCATCCGCGTGGGCATATGGCTCGGCGTGCAGGAGCTCCGAAGACCGTTGGGATCGGCCGTCCAGGTGGAAAGCCGGAAAACAGACATGTCACTACCATCGAGTGTCTCCGATGCAAGCTGGTCGATGAGGCAGAAAGGCGATAGTAGTTGCACGTCGAAGGAGATGTCCCAGCCATGTTCTAGGATGCCAGTAATTTCAATGTCGACGGAGATGCGCAGAGTAATGGGCTCGGCGCCGGTGAGGCGGTTCCAAGGATGGAGGATGAGGCGGAACCAAGGGGCGCGGAAGGGGGCTACAGCCACACGCGCACGGGTTGCCGCATCTGCGAACCGTAGGAGGAATTCGTCATCACGGCAGCGGTGGACAAAGAACGCATCCCCAAAACATAGAATTTTCATTGAAGAAGGAAGTAAGGATGCTAGCCGGAGAATCAAGAAATAAATACTTCCCATTCCGATTGCCAAGACGGAAGCGAGCGGAAAGCTCGTCGGCAATGTCAGAGGCAGAGACGCATTGTTGATTCCCAGCAACCATGGCAACGAGGGCGCGCTCGGCCTCCTCGAGGCGAGCGGTGCGCGACATGTAGCAGAAGGCCCCGCAGGGTGAAGTGTTGGGTGGCCTGACATGGCGACAACCCCAGGGACGGAACCTGCGGCGCCAGAGGAGGCGGGCGGGGAGGGGTGGAGCCCGGAGCAGATGGCGTCGGGGAGCAAGAAGGGGGAAGGGCAAAGGACGCGGACAGGAGGGGTCCAGCCACACTAGGTGCGGACGAGCCCGACAAGCGTGGAGAGGACACGCGCGACCGCTTGGTGGCAGGGGCACCAGACGAAGGGGAGTACCAGGTGTTGGTGCAGAACTGGGTGACATGCTCGAAGAAGCGACAGCGCCGGCACCGCATGTCCTTCCGGCACTCAGAGTGGGGGTGGTCAGTGCGCAGGCAGCGTGGGCACTCACCGACATTTGGGGAGGGGGCAGGCCGGGGCACCGAAGATGAGGAGCGTGCGGCGGGGCGGCGCGGAGCACGGCAGGGGCGCGGGCGTCTCCTACCCGAGGGCATCTCCCATCTTCCATCATTGGCCTGTCTGACCTCGTTCACGACCTGGTGCACCTCAGAGCGGGGTCCAAGGCGCATAGTGGGTGGCAAGGGCAGCGGCCGCGGAGTGGGTGGGACGGGCGCCAGGGAGGAGCAGAGGGCCTGGCAGTAGGAGCGACCCCTATACTCCGCCGAGAAGGGGCTGGACTCCATCCAACAAAGCTCGTGGGAGCGGCCAAGGGTAGGGGAAGGCGAACGGGAGGCCATGGTGGGTGGCGGCGACCGTCGTGAGGTTGGTGGACGCCGGGGTCGGAGTTGCCGACGGCGGCGGCGCGGGCGTAGGAGCGAGGGGCTGGGCGTAGGAGCAAGGAGAGGGAGGAGCAGTCTATCAAACTCGGTGTTGAAGTCATAATGACTTGCGGCTCAAAGGCCAAAAGATGCAGGGTTGTGAGCCCCGCGGTTGTTGTTATCGCGTTCATGATGGATACAATCGGGGTTGTTAAGCCTGAGAATGTGCCCATCGGTGCTATAGTTAATGAAGATGGACACCGTGATGATTTCCCCTTCCGGTAGAATACCGGAAAAGGCCTCTAGATTGGATCGACATAGAACAGGGAGGAGCGGGGCATAAAAAGAATAACTCCTCCATTCTTAGGGATTTCGGAGCTAAAGAAAAATATAGGTGTCAAGAGGCGGTGGCAAGGCTGTCCATGGGGCCCACACTCCCCTTGGTTGTGTGGTGGGGTGCATGGAGGCTATGGGGTTCCCTCTAGTGGTTCCCAAACACTGTGGAAGCTTCCTGGTGAAAAAAATTTCTGGAAAGTTTTGGGTATTTTTGGAGCTCCATAAAATTGATTTTCCTGTAAAGCCAAAAAATGCAGAAAATAGCAACCGACACTTGGCACTAAGTTAAGTAGATGATACCCCGTGCACTGCAGCGGGGATCGTTTGTAATATACTTCAATTATATTTGATTGTGTGGAATATAATATTTAGATTAATAAAAATTTAACCAACATTAAAAATACACACGAATTATATATGTGATCATGTATAGTTGTAAAATATTTATTGATAATAAGTAGAATAATAGAATGAAAAATATTTTCTCATGCATGGTTGCATATGGCGGTGGGTCTTTTCCATGCATAGTTGCATGTTGTGGTGGGCCTTACCACATCAATAATTGTATGGTGATGTGGCATGCTTGCATGTTGAGATAAATAAGATAGTGTTCTTAGGTATATATGATAGGTTAGTCCAGAAAATGGTAAAATAATGTCAAAAACTATCAAAAATTTAAACATAGCATGAAACAATCAATAATTATAGATACATTTGTGACTTATCAGGCTTTCACCCACAGCCTGCCTAGGAAAGAGATCCATGACAACATCCTTGAGAGGTAGCAACACCCGCGGGCACCGCCGCCAACGCCAAAAGTGTGAAGCTTTCGCAAGGACCCTCACCCATGCTACCATCAGGCACGCAAGACAAAATCACAACGAGGACCAGATCATCCGATCCAAATATGCGCACCACCACTTCTACCGAAAGAACACAAGATAGGGCCACCCGCCACAAGACCCCTTGTTGTCAACACGAGCAAGTCCGCCACCACGTAGACCGCTGGACAGCCGCTAGAAGCCCGCCATATGTGGCCGCCTCCCCTCCATCCAGTGCCAAATCTTGCACTGACACAACAATGCGTT